>NW_009212883.1:7740-11382 GCF_000690835.1 Fulmarus glacialis | reverse complement strand
AGGCTGCTGTGGGGCGGACAGCAGGCCGTGGCCTGTGAGGGGGCTCCTGCTGCAGCGCTGTGAGGTTGTGGCACCTGAGAAGGGGACCTTGTGGCCCAGGGGGTGTCTGTTGGGGTCTGGCATGGGGTGGGGAGTGTGGGAAGCTCGCCAGGGGTCTCGCACTTCAATGTGGTTTGGGAGATATTGTGGGGAGCTGGGGCTGGTGATACCTGAGCCAGAGAAATATGAAAACACATGGTAATTCAGAGAGTTGGGGAGAGCACGCACAGCAGCTCAGGAAGTTTGTGGTGGCTTCAGTCAGGGATATCCCTATAAAGTGCGAGGGTACAGCGACCTTTTGCAGTCATCTGTTGTCTTTATACCAGAGCACTCCACTAAGGCAAAAGGCGTCACCTCTTTTTTATGTGTGGGGAAACTGAGGCACGGGCTGGCAAAGGTGTTTGCCCAAGGTCAGACTTGGAGCAGGTGTTGAGGAGGACCCAGGCCTTTGGGGAATGCTGCTGCTGCCTTCAAACAAAGCTCTTGATCTCTGGGTTGCTTATTTGAATTTATTTATTTGTTGTGAGCTGCCTGGACCATGTCCAGGCCCGCTGCATCTGGGTGGACCAGTGGCTGAAGCTGGTTTTATCCAAGAGCATTGGGGAAGGGCTAAGAGTCCCTGTATGGGCTTCCTTGGCGAATGTCTGTACATACGACTCGACACCAGAGCCCCTCATTTGGGCAGAACCCTTGTGCTCCAGGGGCTGTAGAGACTCCGCGGGCTGCCGACAAGCCCCAGGGCGATGGTGAAGCCAAGTTTGGCAGGGGCAGGGACAGTGTGCGGTGAGAGCTGGGAGCTGTATGATGGGGGCAGGCGAGGGGTGAGCACGGTAGCTGTAGCAGAGCAAAGCCGTGAGGTGAGAGGTGGGGATCTCTGGAGGGGTGAGAGCTTCCCCTCCTGATTGTGAGGTGCCTCCCTGGTGTGGAGGGTGACCCCGAGGTCAGCAAGTCTTTTCATAGGACTGGAAAGCTTTCCCTGAGACCAAAGAGATGAGAAGGGGAACTGAGCAGCCCCTTGCAGGGGGGAAGGTCTCTAAGGCGACCACTCACTCAGCAGATTAATTCCCAGCCCCAGGTCTTCTCTTGGGACACTAGGAGTGGCTGTGAGCACCCTCATGTGCTGTCGTACGCCCATCACCAAAACAGAGCCAGGGAATAAATGCAGCAAGGAGAGGGGACATGGAGTTGCCTGTGATCTGGAAGCACTGGGAGCGTGAGAGCAGACTGATGTGGCAGCCAGGAGTGCCTGACTGCCCCTTCCCCTTTCCCATGACCTTGATCAAATCACTTCACCTGTTCTGGCTTTTCCTTCCCTCTCTGCACGATCCCACACCACTTGTCTGCTTTTCTCTTGTCTTGCCCTATGAGGCCTCGGTCCTCGCCTGGTTTTCCCTGGTCTCTTCCCAAAACTGAGCTGGGCAGCTGTCAGGTTTGGCCATGAGTCCCCTTCACCTGGAGAGGGGATGGTTCACCACCAGCAGCCCTGACTCCACAGCTTGGGAACAGACAAACCTCTTCAGAGAAGGCAAAAACCATCCTGAACTTTAGAGGCAGCCCAAACCCATTAGCAAGCTGGGAAAAGTCCGATTAACCTTTATTTCTTATAAAATGGCAAAGCTCTTGATTTCTGTGCCCTCCTGCAGCTTCTGATTTTGGCCAGACCTGGAGGAGCCACTGTTCCCCAGGTGCATTTCTGGTAAAGCTGGAGGAACCCTTGCAGGAGAGCCTGACCTTGCAGGCCTGGAAGGATTTGGGGAACCTTGGGATCTCTGAATTACCAG
Organism: Fulmarus glacialis; assembly: GCF_000690835.1. Classification (NCBI taxonomy): domain Eukaryota; kingdom Metazoa; phylum Chordata; class Aves; order Procellariiformes; family Procellariidae; genus Fulmarus; species Fulmarus glacialis. The sequence goes on along the minus strand of NW_009212883.1, from coordinate 9,562 downwards.
AGTAAATGGCTCCTTCCCACTAATGGACACAGCTCTAACCTGGCTTGTCCCCTCCACGAACCAGCTGTGATTCGCTGTGTAGAGCAGAAATGAGACTCGAGTCCTGTAAACGCCGTGGAGCGTCCAGAGTCAGGTGAGCTCATCTTCCCCTCCAGATCAGCGCCTTTGTCTGGGGCACCCTCAGCGCTCGGAGGCTGTGCTGCAGCCCTGTGCCCTGGGCTGGCAGCTGCCTGCGCTGCCCAGGTGTTCCCAAAAGGGCTTCTCTGATCTTGGCTGGTGGCAGCTCCTTTCTGTGTCCTGCTCGGTTCTTCAAAGCCTGCTGGTTTCCTTTTCTTCCCTTCATAGGGGAGGGAAGAGCTTCACCTGCTCGGCAGGCTCCATCCCCAGTGGTTCCCTGATATGAACTGAACAGAGGCTGAGGGAGGATCTTTGCCCTTCACCAGAGCAGGTTGTAAACCCATCTCGCACCAGCAGCCCTGACTGCTCACTGCCCTGTAATGGGCTTCAGCCACATCAGAGCCACCAGCCCAACCGTCCTGGAGAAGGCCATGCCGCTTGGATCGTATTGCTTCTCTTTGCAAGCCTGATGTCAGGGTCCTACAGGCTCCCTTTATTCACCAAACAGATGCTTTATGGTGTGCAGACCAGCAGAAGTTGGACCAGTCTCCATCCACCCAGGTCTACACTTGAGTTTCCTACCTCCAGGAAGCCAAATTGTCTTGTTCCACCAGGATCAAACACCACAATCCCTGTCCAGACTGAGAGATGGGAGAAGAAATTCCCATCGGTACCTAGCCCTTTGCTGACAGCATCCCTGCTGCAGGCAGCGCAAGCCTGTCTGCACACAAAGGTGGAAGCCCGAGGGACCAGTGCGATCTTGCCTCCATCATGGTGACACCAACGACTCCTGAGCGAGCACAGGAGCTTCCTGGAGCGCTTGGTCTGCAGTGGAGCTTGCACCAGGAAAATGCAAACCGCAAAGTGTCCTCGTGGGTGGAGAAGAGGATCTGTCACTTGAGAGAAATGTTTTAGCCCAGGCACATCTTTTCCCCCACTTCGCCTCCTATCTTCCTCCTTCCAGGCAGGAGGCAGCACCTCTCTGGGGCCTGCGTGTTGGTGTCTTCCATGTGCTGTGGCCGCCAGAGAAGCTTCCTACAAAACATCTTTTCTTCCAGCTTTGCTGGGATTCCTTGATTTTTATTTTTCCCCCCAAAGAGCTTGTTTTTAGGGGGCTGTCTCCAGCCATTTTAATTGTGAGGTTTAAGACTCTGCTGCTGCAATTGGAAATCAAGCGTCTGGATTCCTCTGGTGACTTCGGAAGATTTTGGCGTCATTTTTGCCTGATGAACGCTCATATGTGGCAGACACCAGAGCCAGAAGCAGAGGGGGAATCCTGCAGGACACCAGATGCTGTTAGCTCTGCTCCTCGCAATAGCAGACCTTGGAGATGTTGGCACAGTCGGACCTACGCTGGGGATAGGGTGCAGGTAGATGCCTGACCCACAGCTCCGTGGCACTGTGGGGGCAGCAGTGTCACATCAGGGGAGGCAGGACAGGAGAAGTGACCTCTGGCTGGCGCCTGGAGTTGTCTGAGTGTGTCGGAAGGAGAGGGACGGGGAGCCTTACCGAAAGTCCTGCGCACGAGTCTTAAGTACACCAGAGCAACATGGCTGGAGTCGTTCCCTGCCTTGCTGGGGTGGAGGGATCATTCTGCTGTGGTGCAGTAATTCGAAGCCATTGAGTTCGTTAGCTGGCAGCTCTGGAAAGGCTGGCGATGCTTCTAACTCCTTCCCTACTGGGGAAGGCAGCCATGAATGCTTTG
>NW_009212883.1:2699-7700 GCF_000690835.1 Fulmarus glacialis | reverse complement strand
TGGCAGAGGGTGGGTATCCCGCGGGGGCTGTTCTCAGAGCCAGGCATGTTGGGGAGCAGAGGGTGTGAGCAGGGCCGGTGGGTCTCTTCCAGCAGGAACAGGGCTGAGCCCGCAGAAGAGACTCGCTCCTCGCTTGTCGCCTCCTGATTCCCCTCTCCTGTGATGCTCAGCAGAGAAAACAGGTTTATAACTCTTGAACAGATGGTCCTGCGTGGTGACTAATGAACGGTTTGCTGCCTGTCTTGGGCCGCCTGTGATGCCTGTCTGGGCAGAAGGGGACTCGGCTGATCCTCACTGATGCCAGCCCCTCAGAAGTTAAGCGGTGGCTTGGCCCCTTCTTGGGTAGCCATGGTTTGCAGGCTGTGCCACCACAACATGAGTAGTTCAGGGACACTGGAGTGGGCAGATTTTGCCAGGTGCTTTCCAGCCTTTGTACGGCATGGTTGCTCCTGACCGTGACTTCCCAGCAGCTACGCCCACAGGGGCGCTTGTGCAGGGGGCTGATTTGGTCCCGCAGTCCTTGTGAGGCACCTGCCCATCCTCAGAAGATTCTGCTGCTCAGGAATAGCCCCCGATGCATTCGCTGCCTCCCATGATGCCTGGCACAGTGGCTGGGCAGGCAGAGTTTTGAGGGCATTGTAAGATAGCCCTGGGAGGCCTGGTGGGAGCAGGCAGCTGCTTTGCTGCCTGCCTGCCTATTGGCCAGGAGCGCCTGCGGTGGGCTGGGGGCATAACTCTCTGGGAAAGTGCTTTCCCATGAGTGTGGCTCTCGCAGGCATCCAAACTTCCCAACTCTCTGCTCTCTCCAAGGCTGACTCGTTTCTGTTCATCAGCCAGCCTGGCAGAGGTAACGAAGTGTAATTAACTACTCCTTTTACACATCCACTTGGCTCGGCGGGAGGGTTTCTTAAAGGGATTTCTAGAGAAGCTCACGATTGCAGCGACTGTTCCAGCCCAGCACAGGGAGCCAGGGCCCAGGGAAGGGAGTGCGGGCAGGGCCTCGTTCAGTGCCTCTCCAGTGCTTTTAGCCCTAGAAAGCGCAGCTGCGGCCACCTGGGACCCAGATGTGCTGGGCTTGGGCTCACAGCGTGATCTTGGCAGGCAGGAGCTGGTCCATTTGCCTCCCAGTAAAATAACCACCGCCAGCCAAAGCAGCCCTGTGCTCATCCCCACCGTGCGGGGGTGCTCCTGCCCACACAGGACCCCAGAGGATGGCTGGTGCAGACAAAACTGACCTTGGCTGTTTAGTCTTGTGGCGAGCCCGGCAGCAGAGAGCAAGACCTTTGTGCGTCCAGGGTGTTGTGACCACGGGGTCTGCAAATCGCAGTCTCCCTTGCTGGCATACAGAGGGGTGTCCCTGTGAGGGGGGCATAGGACTGTGCAGGGAGGTGCTGTGGGGTCTTAGCCTGGGGTTTTAGGTGGCAGAGGGGTGGTGTAACAGACTCCTTTGCTGCATGGTGGCTGCTCCTGGAGCACCTGGCATGTTGCAGCATGGACTGGGAACGTTGAGCGCTGGGGACATGGATGCTCTGGGGAGCACATTGGCAGGGCTGGGGGTCTGAGTTAAGGCTGTCGGTCGTCTCTTCTGCATCTACCTGGAACTGAAACAGGAGCGGCAGAAAAAAACCAGGTTGCCCGAGAGCAGTGACGGCTCCAAGGACTCGGACAGCTCTGCTGGGCGCCGGGGCAGTGCCAGCCGGAAGCACGGGCGATGGCGGGGACGGCTGGACAGCCCTGGGGCACTGGTGTCCAAGGTGGTGAGAGCCGTCACGGTGAGACACAAACCAGGACGGAGGCTGCCAGGTGCGCCGGACTCCTCCAGCCGGAGGAACCTGACAGAGCCACGTGGGGAGGCCCAGCTGGCCATCTTCCAGCAGGGCGACACGGGCAGCGTGGAGGGGGCTCCCCAGCCCACCGAGAACAGCTTCACCCCCAAGTGTGAAATCACAGGCAAAGCAGCCCTCCCGGCGCTGCGGCTCGGGCCAGCAGCAAGCAGTGCCAACAGGAGATCGCCAACGTGGTGTGTCTGCACCGGGCCGGCAGCCTCATGCCCCAGTCTGTGCCTCGCCACTGCCAGCTCTTGGGTGAGTCCTGCAGGGGTGTTCCCAGTTGCCCCTGGGCATCGAGAATATCCCAGCCAGGCGCGTGGGCCACCTTCCTTATGTCACCAAACTGTCCCACCTGGCAAAAAGTGACCTCAATCTGTCACTGATTCCCAGATTACTGCTGCTTCTGTAATCCAATCAAAGCTGTGCCCTCCTTAAACTGGGCTGTTCATTCTGGCCTGCAGAGGTCAGAGCCAGGCCCAACTGTATCTTCTGTTTTGAGGGGCCAGAGAAGGACACACCCAACCTCCCCCCACTCGTTGTAGCCCTGTCAATTTAACGCAAGGGGCTGCGTGTGCCACGATGCCCTGGCACTGCAGCGTGATGGGGTTTGTCCGAGGCTGAGCTCTTCCCTGCTGTCCCCTGCCTTGCCCGGATCTCCCTGGTTTATCAGGAGCTCCGGGTGGTGGGGCAGTGGGTGCCAAGGCCGCAGGCGGCTGACAGCCCTCTCCCTCCCCATGCAGGTAAGGTCAGCCCCGTCATCCAGTGGGACGAGAGCCGGCTGCAGCAGGCACCCCCCAGCAAGCCCGTGCGCATCGCTTATATGCTGGTTGTGCACGGCAGGGCTATTCGCCAGCTGAAGCGGCTCATCAAGGCTGTGTACCACCAGCAGCACTTCTTCTATATCCATGTCGACAAGGTAAGCAGGAGGGACGAGGGGAAGGGAGATGCTAACAGTGCCTGGATCGGTCACTAGGACAGGGTGCAGAGCTGGGGCATGGGTAGGCGGTGAGTGGAGGCACAGCATCCACTGTGCTGGAGGAAGTGGCTGGGAAGGGTTTGTCCTTGCTGCCGGTGGAGCTGTGACCCTCCCACCTCTATTTCTGCAACCCCAGGGAAGCAGGATCTATGCCTCCTGCCCAGAGCAGTCTTGTCTTGCTGGAGGCTGCCGTAAGGGCTGAGCCCGGGTTAGTGGCAAGGAGGCCCCGGGAAGGCGAGCTCCCTGCTGACCATGAGCCATGTTCCCTGGCAGCGCTCCAACTACCTCCATCGCGAGGCAGTGGAGCTGGCCCGGCACTACCCCAACATCCGCGTGACACCCTGGCGCATGGTGACCATCTGGGGAGGTGCCAGCCTGCTGAAGATGTACCTGCGTAGCATGAAGGATCTGCTGGAACTGGCCGAGTGGCCCTGGGACTTTTTCATCAACCTGAGTGCCACTGACTACCCCACAAGGTGAGGACCTTGCTGGGGCAGGGGAGGATGATGGAGGTGTTCGGGCTGCATGATGCTGCAGCAGACTTGGGAGGGGCAGGGAGGAGCAGGGAGCTGAGGGAGGATGGGATTGGAGATTGCACCCACGTGCTGGTGATGATGCTCCGGAGCCAGGCTGGTCACTTCTCTGCAGAGAAGTCCAGCCAGTACCTCGGAGGCTGTTTTTTCCTGCCATCTGGGTGTTGCAGGGGAACCAACAAGTGAGGCACCAGACAGCAGAGGGGCCACATCTGTATCTCCCTAGCGATGGGGCCAGGGTTTGAGTCAGCACCTATCAAGCAGCCTTAGGCTCTTTTTGTCTGGTGGCTCTTGCAGAGTGAATGTTTACTGGGCTGCTTTACCCCAGGGACTGTTAATGCTTTCTAATTTGCACCTCAGGACCAATGAGGAGCTGGTGATGTTCCTGTCCAAATACCGAGATAAGAACTTCCTGAAGTCTCATGGCCGAGACAACGCCAGGTAATCCCAGCTAGAGGCAGAGCTGAGCTGGAGGAACAGAAAAAGGAGGGATTTCAGAAAAGAACAGACACACTTGGGGCAGGGGGGGATATTCTGGATGTAGCTGCACCCAGCAAAGTGGCTGACACCCCTAACCCCTCATCATTGTCCTTGTTTATCAAGGTTTATCAAGAAGCAGGGCCTGGACCGCCTGTTCCACGAGTGTGACTCCCACATGTGGCGGCTGGGCGAGCGCCATATCCCTGAGGGCATCGTGGTGGACGGGGGCTCCGACTGGTTCTCGCTGACGCGCAGCTTCGTGGAGTACGTGGTCTATGCCGACGACCAGCTGGTATCCCAGCTGCGCCAGTTCTACACCTACACGCTCCTGCCAGCCGAGGTGGGTGCTGGCTGCAGGGCACAGGCTGGATTTTCTTCCCCGGTATTAACATCTCTCTCCCACTTCATTACCACCCTGGGTAACTGTGAAGGACACTGCTTTGTGCAGGCAGCTTTATGCCTCCCTTTTGCCCAGACCTGGGTATGAAAGAGGGGAGAGAGGAGCAGACAAGTCAAGGCTCATGTTTATATCCAGCCCTGCTTTAGGTCCAGGCGCCCCTCTGGGCCAGATAAGGACTGTTGTGGGCACACAGCCTCGTCTCTTATGCATTGCCTTGTGCTGGGAACAGGGATAGGTTTCTGTTCAGGAGCCTATCCTGTTCCTCTGTGAGTGAGGGGTGGAGGGGTCTCCTTTAACCATCCCCACTGGTTCTCCTGTCCCTTCTCTGCCATGCACAGTCCTTCTTCCACACGGTCCTGGAGAACAGTCACGCCTGCGAGACACTGGTCGATAACAACCTCCGAGTGACCAACTGGAACCGGAAGCTGGGCTGTAAGTGCCAATATAAACACATAGTCGACTGGTGTGGGTGCTCCCCAAATGACTTCAAACCCCAGGACTTCCTCCGGCTACAGGTGAAAAAGATCCTCCTTTCTCCTCCTGCTCTCTCCCCTCCTCCCCGTCTCTCTTCCCTCTGAGCTCCCCTGCTGGCGCACCCCTGGGTGCTGTGCACACCTGCATGAGCCTCACCCCAAGGGACAGGAGCAGGATTGGCTCCCCAGCACATCACATGTGTCTGTAAATGCTCCGACAGCGGGATTACGCTAGCTGTTCTGCCCAGCAGTCAGGCTTTTGCTTGCAATGCTGCTCCTCTTCCCAGACTTTATTTCCCATTTTCCTGCT
>NW_009212883.1:1036-2668 GCF_000690835.1 Fulmarus glacialis | reverse complement strand
TTTCCCTGAAGACCTATCAACTTGGGACAAATACCTTTTCAGTAAAACCACTTCAGAGTGCTGTCCTTTTTGGCAGGACAAAACACCTTGTGACGATCTGTCTCCCATGCTCTCAGTGAGTAGGGATGTAGACTGAACAAGGGGAGTTGAGGGAGATATACCCAGCCCTGAAAAGAGAATTTAGTAGGATTTTCGGGCAGTCCTGGGCTTATATAGTGCAGTGCCCTGATCCTTCAAGCTGTGCCACATGGCCAGGCCTCGTGCAGGTCTCCACAGCAGCTCTGCAGGGTGGGGGCCAATCTGGATATAGAGATTGCAGCGAAGGAGCTAGATGACACATGGCTGTTTCTGAGCACAGAAAGGGGGAGGCAGTGGGAGAGATGGGAACCCATCTGCATTACCAGTAAGCATACTGTATGCTCCCACTGATCCTGCCACGCTGTGCTTTGCTGTTCTTTAGCCTGTGCCCTCAAAGGGGGCGGGATGGGCTCCAGCATGTTTCTTCCTGGTCTGTCTCCCTCACAGCCAGATGGGAGGGCAGAGAGGCTGCAGCCAACACTATTAGAAATGCCTGTGCTCTTCCAGCAACTCTCTAGACCCACCTTCTTCGCCCGCAAGTTTGAGTCGACGGTGAATCAGGAGGTGCTGGAGATCCTGGACACGCACCTCTATGGCAGCTACCCCCCCAACATGCCGGCCCTGAAGGCGTACTGGGAGAATGTCTACGACCGCGTCGACGGGCTCAGCAGCCTCAGCGACGTTACCCTCACCTTCTACACGGCCTTCTCCAGGCTGGGGCTCCACAAAGCCGCGACCGTGCTGGCAGTGAAGGCTGACAAGCTCTGCAGGTGGCGTATTTGCCGCGGGCTTGAGCCAGGCTCTGAATGGTGGCCTGCATCTCGTGCTGGGAGGATGCTGGTGCTCATATGTGCAACCTCTCCGTCTGTCTGTCTCTCTCCAGATTTGAGCCCCGGGGTTTCCCATCCAGTGTGCACTTATATTTCTATGACGACCGTTTCCAGGGTTACTTGGTGATGCAGGAAGTGCAGAATTCGGCAACTGGGCAGGCAGAGTCCCTGGAGGTGTGGATGATGCCCCAAGGAGCTCTGAAGCTGGTGGGTCACGGAGGGCAGGCAAACCGCTTACAAAACCTTGAGGTAAATGGGGAAACTTTCCCTCACAATGTCCACTTTCCTCCCCAGCTTTGCCACACCGTGCTGCCCTTCCTTCTCTCCCCTACCTGCACGCTGTGGGGACAGAGGGACACAGTGCCGCTGTCATGTCTGAGAACAAACCTTTGTCAGGAGTTTGGCTTCTGTTTGGGTTGTGGAGCTGATCGGTGGGGAAAAGGCCTGAAGGGGATCTTTCACGGGGGAGCTGAGGCTGTGATGCCCAGTGCCTGCAGCTGCAGGAGGCGTCACACAGCTGGATTAGTGCTGACATGGTGCAGGCAGGCAGGAGAGCTGTGGAAGGTGGGGTGTGCATTGCTTTGGGCTCCAAAGTTTATGCCTTCCCTGGCTTGGGGAGGTGAAACACAAAACCTGAGCTGATAGTGTCTCCCTGCCCAGCGTCCCACTGCTTGTGCCTCCTGTCCTTCAAGGTGGGCACGGAGTGGGATCCCAAGGAAAGGCT
>NW_009212883.1:0-979 GCF_000690835.1 Fulmarus glacialis | reverse complement strand
CGGAGCCGGTGGCCATGCAGAAGTGGTCGCGGGGCCCCAACCTGACAGCCACGGTGGTGTGGATCGACCCCACCTATGTCATTGCCGCATCCTACGACATCACGGTGGATGCCGAGGCAGAGTTCACCCAGTACAAGCCCCCCCTCAGTCGGCCCCTGCGCCCCGGTGTCTGGACTATCCGCCTTCTCCAGTTTTGGGAGCCCCTGGGGGAGAACCAGTTCCTGGTGGTGCCCCAGACCTTCAACCGCAAGCAGCCTCTCAGGAAAGGTGAGGATGCTCTGGAGTTTGGGGCTGGGTGGGGAGGTCTCCCTGTGGGCAGTCCAAGGCGCTTCCCCCTGGTGCTGGCCTCTCTGGGCTGTAGCTGATGACAAGGCAGGCGCCACTGGTGTCCCCTGGCCCGTGTGAGTCTTCAAACCAGGCCCCCAGGCAGCTGTGAAGGGCCCGTTTGTAGGTCAGATCCATCCCTAAGTCCTGCTGCAGCACCTTTCTCCTCAGGCTGGAGGAGGGCTGGGGTTGCAAAGGGACGGGATGCTGAGCCCCGCCGGGAGGGTGGCAGTAGAAAGCGCAGGGTTGTCGGGATGTTGCTGCGCTGCTGATCCCCTCTCTCTTCTCTCCCTGTCCTGCCCAGACGACAGCAACTGGCTGCACGGTGGACCGCCCCGCAATGAGTACATGGAGCAGAGCTTCCAGGGCCTGGGGGGGATCCTCAACCTGCCGCGCTCCGAGGGGGCAGAGGAGGATGCAATGCGGAAGGCGCAGCTGACTGGCAAGGCACTGGAGGACTGGGCGGACAGCGCCATCAACGCGTTCTGGTCTGTGGCGGACATCTGTGTCGGCAGCCCCTCTGCCTGTGCCTCCCTGGAGACCTGCAGTAAAACCTCCTGGAGCTCCCTTTCCCCGGACCCCAAATCAGAACTGGGGCCCGTCAAACCTGACGGGCGGCTGAGGTAGCCGGAACAGCCGGGGGGGGGGGCTTGGG
>NW_009212882.1:326-542 GCF_000690835.1 Fulmarus glacialis | reverse complement strand
TTCCTGACCCCCAGCCTCACCCGCCGGCACAGGAGCACGCAAGAAGGACGCGCAGTCTCCGTCTCGCTCAAAAACTGAGTTCAGGGTCGAAGCTCTGACCTGCTGGCAGTGCCGGGATGTCGGAGCAGTTGCAAATCCTGAGCGGAGACCCCCGTTCGGGGCCGGTCTGTCCTGGGAGCCGGCCGGGGGAGGCGGGGGGGGGGGGGCGGGGGGGGC
>NW_009212882.1:0-286 GCF_000690835.1 Fulmarus glacialis | reverse complement strand
GAGTGGGCTCAGTCCCGTGGGGAAATGACTAATGTGGATTTTCTGACTTAAGCCCATCTCAGGGCTTTCCTATTTTTCTTGGCCGTGTCTTTGCCCAGTTTGCTCAGCTGTGTTTGGGGAGGCCCCTGCACAAACTGAGCTCCAGGGTCCAAGTTTCTACTTTCTTCCCCCATAGCATCTTTTAATTGTGAGCTCGTTAGCGCTTCTGCCCTTTAATGGGACAGGCTGTGACTTGTGTCCCACCCAGGGGATTGGGAGATCTTCCTGGTGGGACGGGCAAAGGTGG
>NW_009212881.1:0-6489 GCF_000690835.1 Fulmarus glacialis | reverse complement strand
GCGTGACCGGGCCAGGGCAGGGCAGGGCGCCCGGGAGCGCGGGCTAACCGGGAACGCGGCTAGACAGGGCCGGGCTGAGCCCTGCCCCTCCTCAGGAGGTTGTGCCCCCCCGGTGACAGCGCTCCCAACTCGGAGGCCGCTGAAGCTGCGTTGGAAAGCGGAGAGCAACACAGTAACCATCATCTTGTGTGCGTGTCGCACTCGGACAAATACCAGGGAAATAATCTCCAAGTGCGGTGATATTACATGCTTCCTGCATTTTGCCTGGCCAGCACTGCAGCTGGAAGCCCTGCGGAGCAAGGGGCCTCACTCGGTGCAGAGGCTTTGGTATTAGGAAGATACTCCTGGCATAAAGCAGAGGGTAAATATCATTACTCCTGTAGCAGAAGTGACATGTGGGCTGATCCAAGGAGGATCTCTGCAGAAGGCTGCATGAAATAACTGGATCTCTTAGCCGAGCGGTTCCTGAGTAGATGTGGAGTTCGGGTGCCTTCATTTGCTTGCGTAGCTGGCCTTCAGTGGCTGAAGGGCAGATGATTTATCTGTCAGTTGCTGCATCTTGCTCTGTTGCAAGAAAACTGTCTAGATGGCCAGAAAGAGTTTAAGAGGGATCCCTGCATGGAGTGGCATACAGATTCGATTGTGCTTACACAGAACTGGAGTCTTAAAGCACACTTAAAATAACAATACCCCTATGCATCCATATGGTCATTGTTATCATTATTTATTATTTGTTTACTACGCCGCTGTAAAACTGCAGAAATACACCACTGACAATAGGGACAAAGCTCTTCACCTGGAACTCTAAATAAGCTATAATCCTAAATGCTTCAAAAGATCATTTCAGAGCATAGAAGGAAAGCGTCTGAGAGAATAGAAGAGTGTTATTGGAAGGGTACTGAGCTGAAGGTCATGGCTGCTGCACTTGGCTACATGGTTCAGGCTACTTGCAATCACCTGCAAGATTGATTTAGTTTGGGAAAAAAAAACCCAAACACCGCAAAGCCCATCCTCCTCTGGTTTATCAAACAGCCCCCGGGGTAGCAGCCTGAGAACATTTTTCAGCGAGGGAATGTGGGCACAGGAGGAGCAGCTCCCAGGATGATAAGGAAACTGCTGAAGGATGCACCTCCTCTTTAGGATGGATGTCACGTTTGCAGTAAGCGGTTATGGGTTGGGGGCAGATATGACTTTGGATCATTGCTGTGCTGCAGTCAGGAGTATTGGAATCTTGGCTCTTGCTTGATGAGGCACTTTATTTGATTAAAGTTTCCCTTTTAATCAGAGATATGGCCATTTCCCATCTCTAAAATGGAATCTGGCTCTGGGGGTCATGTCTGGATAATAAAGGGACTGGTTCTCTTGTCCCAGGGGAGCTGATAACGAATTTATTACCATCAAGGGAAAGCAGAACTATACTTGTAAAATGTTGCATAATAAATTTAGCCTTCTTAGTAAATCAAATCAGCGGATACCCTTATCTGCAAGAGATGCGTCATCGCTACGTGAGCTTCTTTGACTATACAGAACAAATGGGGAGAAAATGTACCTTCAAGTGTGGTCAAAGTTGCTGGACTCACAGTAAATTAAAGTAAAAAAAAGTCTCCCCGGGGTTTGGCTTAGAAACTCATAATTATATTTGGGAAGGGACTTCTGGGTGAGACGAGACAACTTTTGAAATTTTGTACTTTTATCCCAAAGCCCAGAAGATGTGACATTTATTTGGTTTGAGAGGAGGAATACGGAGGAAGTGATGTACTTCATTTGTCCTCCAGTGCAGAACATGCAGTTTTGGAAAGCCACTGTTGATGTCAAGGAGATGGAAAAGATTTTAAGTCTGTATAAAGAACAGAGGTGACTGCAGCAGGACTTCTTACCACTTTCGTTGTTCTAGAGGCTGTAGATGAAGGAAAATGCAGCTCATGATGACTGTTTTGCCATAGAGAGGAATTTATTCTTGAGTCCAAAAAAAGCCCAGGGCTCAGGAAAGGAAATTGCGTTTAGGATCTTCAAGGTTTCAGAAACAACAGAAAATATATAACACACATATGAGCATATAAACCTACACATCTGATGACAGTATCACTTCAAGTTGAACATGAGGGGAAAGTGGGGTTTAGTATGACCAGTTAGCCACACTTCTAACATTCACTTCAGTTTAAAAAGAAAGACCTACCCACCTTGGGAATTTTGGAAAAATGAGAAAGGTTTCTCTCCAAACATCAAAATAATATCCACATAGTTAAACAGAAAAAATGACTTGTGCACAATCTGTGCTTGCTTGTCCTGCTACCTTCTGAATTGATAGTCCTTGCTCTTTGGAATGACAGTTGTTTTTGATGCTGTATCAGGGTGATTTTACAGAGAGAAAGAGAGAAGCAACAACTGCTGTGACGCACTCTGCTGTCAGGAATAGTCTTAAGTTAATCGTGCATCCTTAGGAGTCTTTCTTCCACAAGAGAAAAACTTTTTGCTATGAGGACTCCAAACACAATGAGTCAGAGAGTTAGAGTTCCTCATGTCTGCAAAATATTAATTTTCTTAATAGCCCGAGTACCTAATGTCTGCAATAAAAAACTTGTCCTCTTAAGGATATGGCAATACTTTTTAGCACTTAGTGCTAAACTAATTTATGTGTTTCTTTTCTAATTTTAATTTCTGATTAAAAGACCTGCTAATCTGATCCTGCCAAATAGGAGAGGCTCACCTAGTTTGACAAGTATGTTATAATCTTTAGAAGTGTGGAGGAAAAGGGAGGAGATAGAAGATAAAGTCCATTTTCAACAACTTAATTTCAAAAGCATTTTTGTGCACAGAATGGTGGGGCTGTCAAACAGAAACCAATAAATTATTGCTGTGAGTGGAATTACTGAGAAAACATTGGCTGTTTTGCCTTAGCCATTAACATATTCCTGTATGTCAGTGGTAGTTGAGCTTCCTGCCCTTCGAGTTGGGCACTCAAATCTTTGTTCCCAAGGCAGACAGACACAGGGGTGCAGGCAGAGGCACACAAAGGCACACACAGGAGCTTTAGGGAGCAGAGGAAAGAGGCAGTCCTGGCAGGGGCTGGCAAATCCCGTGGCTGGTGGCGCCATGCGGTGGCACTGGGGGGAGGCCAGGCAAGGCTTGGTGCCCCTGGTCCTGCTGTGGGTTCCCGCTGGGCAGGTCTGGTGGGCAGTACTGGCTGGACAAACCTTGGCGCCCTTAGCCCACCGAGCTTTTGGCGTTAGCAGGAATAGCCACCAGGCTATTCCTCCTGGGGAGACCATGGCTGTTGTAATTCTGACAAAACTTCATGTGTGGTACAAGTGTGACGAGGGATGGGGACTGTACATGAAAGTGTGCCCGTCCATTTCTATAAAAGCTGTCTTCAACAGGCAAAACGGCTCTTTAAAAATGGTTGTCATAACCTTTTTTTTTTTGAGGACTAGTAAATGATCTGGTTTTGGTTGTTTTGGTTTTTTTTTTAATGTTGCACCCATACTTCATGCTGCTTCACTCTTTGGCAAGAATGCTCAGAGAGAGACAGAAAAATAGATGAGAAAGAGAAGAGAGAAAGTAATTCAAGGGTTTGTGTCTAAGCTTATGTTAGCTCTAGCAATAGTTGATGTTCTTGTTAGTTGTAATAGACAGTTGTGCAGTCAGAGTTAAAAAAGAGCTATTAAATTATAGCGTGTCTTCCAACTCTGAAAGTACAGGGTATTCTCTACAATAATGTCACGTCTCTACTTTTAAATGGCTGAGCGAATGGAGTTTCCACTTCTCCCCTTGGAGAATACATAGCTGTCCAATAAAATTCACGGCTTGAGTAGTCTCCTAATGTTCAGTTTGAAATGTCTTTTCCTGTTTTGTTCCTGCTATGCCTATGTCTACTGTGTGTGTCACCTTAAACCACCCTTGTCTCTTCTTTACATCCTTCAAACATTTGCTCTGTCAGTCCCAAACTAGACGAGGACTACAAATGGTGTCCATCTTTGAGACGCAAGAAGCAGCTATACAATCTGGGAAGATCCTGCTCCTCCCAATGACTGCTTCTCATCCTAGTACTTTAGCATATTTTTTGTCCTATCATGTCTTTCTTTGCTCTTTTGAGGAAGCCTGTCAAAATGTTCTCCAGCCAACCATAAAAATACTGCTTTTTTCCAAAGTTACCCTGTTTTTCAGCTTTTCCGTTGTAAAAATACAGAATTTATCCTTGCTCCAAGTTCATGCATGCACTCATTTCTCATCCAATTTTGCAGGGAGCAGGAACTGAAGAAATGTTCTGATGCTACTGATTCTTAATGTGCTTCTCCACTAGCCACTCATGTCTGCTCACCTTTTGGGCCTTTGCTGTAGCCCAAATCAAATTCCTCATTAGCTCCTCATTGCTTAACAGCCTCTCAGAACTAAGACAGCAGGAAACACATCTTCCATACACTCACAAATAGTTTCTGTGGCTTTAAAAGCAGTATCAGATTGGCAATCTGATTTGCTGACAGTTTAAATGTAGGTTTCCATCATGCTGGGCATTCTCCTCATGCTGGCTACAGAAGGAGGATATTTCAAATAACCTGTCAGATGTTTGGTAAGCTGTAAAGTGATCAACATTGTCCCAAGCAGAATGAATTGAATATGAATGTTTTACTTAAATGGGGAGGCAAATCTCTTGGAAAAGAATTAAAAATGTGTTTGCATGATATATTGTATGTGACATATCCCAGTGACAGGATACAAGTCAGCTTGTATCTTCTTAGTATTTAAGTGAAATTTCACCGTCAAGAAAAGCTCTGGCATCTGGCAATTTTATAATGCCTTTCTACAAAATTACTGCAAAGGAGACAATTCTGAGTAAAGTATGAAATAGATGTTAGTGTCTGGAGACAAGCAACATAATGTTTGTTAGTGGATCCTACTTTTCCATGTGACTTACAAAAGTCAGAAAAGATAAACCTAGATAATTACTCAGTGCCTTAGATATTCACTCATGTGCATACATTATAGGCACGTTAGGTGTGGCTGTGGCGGAATTTATCACCGATCTTGCCCATCTCTTCTCACTGCATTCTTTTGTTCGTAAGAAGTTACGTTTCTGTAGCTTTCATCCTTTGCCTTAACGTTTTGAACGGCTGTGGCATTTCAAAGTGTTGAAAACACTTGAGAACAGGGGGAGAAAATGCTCCTTTTTGCAGCATAGGTAAAATCAGTGGAGATTGAAACCATCTTGTAGGTACTTGCAGGTGTGTAGGATTAGTATCGACACAAATTTAGGAAGGGACATTAGGTGTGCATCAGGGCTGTGTCCTCAGGAAGGTATAAGGCTGAGTCTTACCCTGCTTGGGAGGATGGGCTCAGGCTACAGGTAAGGCCAATCTTGCGTTGGGACAAACCAGTGCTAGTTTGAAGCTGCTGTTAGAGTGAGGGCCTGGGATAGGTTGTGGGTAGGGGCAGAGGAGTGAAGGTAGTGATTTCATGATGCTTTTTGTCACTTGGGGTATCTGCTGAGATCTCTCTTGTCAGTGCTGCTTCAGAGCAGCATATGGTCCATGCGGCCCTTGTCAGCTGTGGGGTTTCTTAGCAAGGTACAAAGGGCAGTGGCTCCTGCTGGTGCTTTTAGATCTATCAAAGCAGCCGTTGGTATTTTTGAATAGAGCTGAATAATAATCCATACTTAATAATACATTAGATAAGTTTTTTTTGGTCTTTGTTCATGAATCATCTGAAGGTACTTTTACAGTTGTCTCACTTATTTTGTTTGAAAATGTTGTGAGTGGCTCTCAGCATGATGGTTGTTCTCAAAGAACTTGCTGTAAATACGAGATACCTGACATTAGAAACCTGGACTGCACTGACTGGCTCTCGGGGGCCGTGCACCTCCCATTGCCTCCCTGCCTGGGCTGGAAGCATGTGGAGTTAGTGCCAATTTGCCCTCTCCTTCCTCGTGTCTCATCCTTAGCACATCTATGCCGATGCAGGGCTCTGGGAAATCTTTCTTGGGGTTGATGCTTCCAGAGATCCTTGCTAGGCGAGAGCTGGGCTTGGCAGCGGGGCAGCAGGCAGTGCTGGCCAGCGTGCTGGCCCGCCCCATGCTGTGGGGCTAGGCTCCCCTGCCAGGGCAGTCCTGGCCCTGGCTCAGGGGCTGCAAGGCTGCTGCTAGCAGGCTCCAGGCTGCACAGCACTGATGGAGAGGCACTGCTGACTGTGGCCTGGCTGCAGAAAGCCAGATGAGGTAAGAAAACTGTGAAAGGGCAGGTGTATCATTGTTTCTTAGTTCTGGAAGTGTGTCCCTGCCTTGACTGTGTGAATGTTTCTCCTCCCCAAAGCCTCTGCTGCTGCCATCAATTTGGTCACTTTTAGGCCTTGTTGTATTTGCTCTTCTCTTTTCTTGGTTACGTCCAAATCAGCTTCCCCTCTGCTGTGTTTAAAGGGTCTGAGGGTCTGAGATGGGTCTGGAACTCAGTTCAAGAGATCATTTCTGCAATTTTTTATAAATTTTTATATAAGTTCCGC
>NW_009212880.1:1305-20006 GCF_000690835.1 Fulmarus glacialis | reverse complement strand
CAGAGAGGAGTCGCGTGTGCTCACTGGGTGTGGAGGATCACGGCGATCAGCAATAAGCTGTTCGAGGAAGGATTTAGAAAGGTGGCTCTCAGGACTTACTTTAAAAAAACCTCTTTGCTGGCAATAAGCGTGGGTGGTGGAGAGAAATTTGCCGTCTCTGGAGTTCATACGGTTCTCAGTGCACGCTCCCCCGCTGTCTGCCACCAGGCGTGGATTGGGTGGGTGCAGCGCGGTAATCCTATCCTATTTTTCAAAACAAGTCCTTCTGCATAAAGAAGTAAATCTCATTTTGGGCTGCTGACTTAATTAACAGAAAATGCAGTGAGGCGGTCGGGTCGGCGGTTAGTACAAATCCGTTTCCTTGGACTCGAGCCAGTGAGTGAGTGAGGGCCAACTCTGTGGCCAACTCTGCGGCGGGCATCTCCTGGTCATGTAGTAGTGTACGGCCTTCCCTTCCAACTCTGATGGTATCGATGTCCTTCAGAAAACATAAAGCTGGCCTAGAGTTTGGGTTCAGGTTTGATTAAAAAAGTGTATTACCACATTACCATGATTTGTTTAAAAACAGAATTGTGTGTTTTGTGTGTTCTGGCATGTTTCCTAACCCTTTCAGCATCAATCCTAAATTATCTGCTAAAATTCAGGCAGCAGGGTTGCATACTGCCACGGGTGATGCAGTCTGTGCGGGTAGGCTGTAGACATGCTCCAGGTGCCACTTCTTCAGGCATTTCTTTTTGTGCCTGAGGCCACTTCTTGCGTCGATTAGCTGGCAGGGACAAGCGTGGGTCTGTCCTGAGCCCCTGGCACCCGCTCCTTTGACGAGAAGGGGAAGGGGGAAGCACAGAAATACACCCCGCCTGACTTCCACCCTGTGCCAGGGGATGCGAGCCTTCACAGAAATCAACCCGTAACTTAAGGAACAACCAAAACAACCTCCTCGGCATTTATTAGGTGGTATAGACTGCTCACTACTGTGAGAATTAAATCCTTAGATCCTTAAAACAGTTTCACTGTTTTTAAAACTTATTTTTCAGTTTATGAACAGAAATGTGTGTAATGACTGACAAAACCACAGAGAGTAATACAGTGTACTTGAGCATGTTCTAAAAATAGAAGCTTAAGACAGAGTGAAGGAGGTTTAATTTTTAAATGCACACTCCTCTGTTATGCTGAAGAGAGACCCTAGAACTTACAACTTCACTTTTAATTCATTTTTCACTGAGAAGTTCAATTTATCAAAAATTCTCTTATTTGCACTTACTTAAATTATGCTTATTGATATGCACAGAGAATGCAGATAGCTCTTAACAAATTAATTTGTTTGGTGAAAATAATAAATTAAAAATAAGTCAGCAGTGTTGTAAAACACAGTCATGGTCTAAAAACCTCCTAAGTAAGAAACAAGTGATTTATATTTGTGGTTCACATAGACTTTATGATGGAATTGCCAGGTCAAATTGCTAATACAATTGTTGAAAACTACTACAGTGGTTTAGAAAAGTGAGTAGGTTGAAATCGTTGCCTGTGCTGTTTCACTTTCCCTGAGGTGGCAACTGTCCCTAGTTTGTTACGGTTTGTGACTGAGATGGGCAGCTCTGGATTTGGTTCCTGCTTTGGTCAAGTTGTCCATTTCTAAGCTTTTGCTCACAAGTTAAGCAAACCATTTTTCCATTAAAAAACTTACAAAGTTATGATGTGCTAATAAAGTTAGGATAAATTGCACTTACTAATTTTGTAAAGAATACTTACATTTGCCTTTCTGTCTAAGAGGAAAAATTGTGTGTTGTATTTCATCATAGACATGGCAGTGCATGATAGTTCATGACACTTTTAAAAATGTTCTTTATCTTAAATGGAGAAAACGAGGCAAATTTAGGCCTCAACACTTATATGTTGCTATTCTGCTTTTCTTTTTTTCTTGCTGCTAATTGGATTAAAGGCCGTTTTGGTTACTATGGCATCCCGTGAGGAGATTACTGTCTGTGAAGATGAAGTAAGGTAAAAAATCAGAACTGTGGTATGAGCAGATTTGGAAAGATATCCACAGTTCCAGTGGTCACTTATGACTGTATCTGAACACTAAAAATTACTTAAATGAAAGGATATCTTGCCAGATCTCCTCCCCTATAGGTGTTTGTGTGTGCAGAGTTGCATTTCTGAATGATGTAGGTAATGTTTATGAGAAAGATTACAGACAAATCTGTTAAAACAGATAATAGCTAAACTGGTCATCCTGACTATTTTTCAAGTTTAAAAGGCTAAAACACTTTCTCAGAGATCAATCAAAATACTGTATTTTAACACCTGCCAAGAAATTGCAGAACTGTCCAGGAGCATCTGAATTCTAAGTATAATTTTGTAACCATACTGTCACCTGAGATGGAAGCTTTAGAGGTTAGATGGATATATATGTCTTTGTATGGTATTTGTCAAAGTGAGTCTGTTTAACTGTCTGTTTATATTTTGTGATATTTTGTCATATTTGAATGTTTGAAAAACATGAAAATACAAGCAGTTCTGTATGCTTATTCTTTCAAATCTCTTTTTTCATTTGTAAAAAGCGACTTGCCCTGAAGCGGTAAAGCTTTGAACTATAGACATCAGTAATTGAACTCTTTCAATGACAACTAATTTACTTTGTTGGTGTTTCCATAGGTCTCGGTACAGCCACTTAGAGAAGATGACAGATTTGGTGGCTGTTTGGGAAGTAGCTTTAAGTGACGGTGTTCATAAGATTGAATTTGAACATGGGACCACTTCAGGAAAACGTGTTGTCTATGTTGATGGAAAGGTGAAATTGCTATGTGCTCAAAATTCACTATGACACAGATTATATAAGTGCACTTCCATGCAACAGGCATCAGAACAAACAAAAGACTAATAAATGCAAGTGAGGTATATTCAGTTGATTAACTTTACCTAATTTAATGAACTGCATCGTTCTTTTTTTCAGTTACAATTAAGATGTGAATATTCATGAAGTGCTTTGCTGTCCTTGGGCAGACGCACTCTAGACATACAGAATATTGTTTATTCTGAAATAATAGTTAAGTATTGAGCTGTTTCCTGAGTTCTAGTTCAATTTTTTTTTATACTAAAACATGCATTCAGGTTTATCAATTAATACCCATTGTCTGTGTTTTATTCTACAGGAAGAAATAAGAAAAGAATGGATGTTTAAATTAGTGGGTAAAGAAACATTCCCTGTTGGAGCAGCCAAAACAAGAGCTACTATTAACATTGATGCAGTCAGTGGCTTTGCATATGAATATACTTTGGAGATCAATGGAAAGAGCCTCAAGAAGTATATGGAGAACAGGTCAAAAATAACCAATACTTGGGTACTGAGCTTGGGTGGTATGGACTATAGAGTTGTTCTAGGTAAGTAAACATTGAATGACTTCATGTTGCTGCCTTTGAATAAACTTGTATGCATTTAATAACTGGTAATTAAGAGAAAGTGCAGTTCAGTGGCTAGCACTGTTGCGGTGTAAAATCCTGGGTGGCCTGGAACTTTGGAGTAACTCCGAAAAATAATGGTCTTGTTACACCTGTGTAAGCCTGCTGTCAGTGTTCTGTTCTACAGCAGCACGGTCTAGATTTAAAAAAAGAGAAAAAAATGGTTGGAAGGAGTTGGCTTCTGTATCCATAGAGCTGCCCTGGCAAGACAGTTCTCCAGGTGAAGCATGTTATAGAAGTGTTATCTGCGATGTGATCAAACCCGCTGTGTGTGTATGTTTGTTGAGCAGGTAACCAGGCTTTCCTTCCAAAAATCATAGGCCAAAGCCAAGGAGTCTTTAACTGAGGAAGTGGGACAATGTTATTCTACATTTTTGATAGATTAACCAGTATCCTTTTTTTCTGCATCACTTCTTAACTACAAATTTAATCTAAAATCTTCAGATGACTTTTTTCACTTTCTTAATAGCAAGGCAATACATTTCTTCTCTTCTGCCCCCCTTTCCCAAATACATTACAAGCAGATGGGAGGAAGGGATCCCCTGAGGAATTTGTCCATGGCATCTAGTGGGAAAACTTTCACCTAGATGTTGCTGTATGGTTAGACCTGAAGACAGGAGATCTTGGGCTATGATTTCTTCTTAAGCCTCAGGACTTTTAATCTCCCTACGCTTACTTAAAAGGCACACAGTGTTCAGCTCTCTACTGATGTCCTGTGGATGACAGTGTCAGTAACATGAATTCTAGAGCAAAGTAATTTAAGGAGGATGTGCTGGGAGGAGTAAAAGAATATTGTTTCATATGAAAAAAAATCTAAGATTCATATTTAAAGTGGTACTTGGGTTTTCAAGGAGATTTTAAGAATACAAACAGTTCGATGGATGTTAAGTAATGCTGCTTTTGAATTAAATCAACCTGGAAAAAATGTTAGAGCTTCATTGAAACAGCTCTCAAATGATTAGCAGAAATTACTTCATTTTTCTGGCTTCAAGGTTTTCAGTTTAAGAATGATTTTCAGTTTAACATCTCTGACAATATTCAGAACAACCCAGTGTTAACAGCCAGGTCTAGGGAGAGGTAAAAATGTATGTTCATAGCAAAAGTTTTTTGCCCATTGATGACAGAGCCTCCCATCTCTCCAATATAAGAACAAACCCTGTAGCCCAGGTATTAGGAACAACTTTTGGGAATTGAAAGTAAAATTCAACAGTAAATTTTTAAAATTCCTAGATCTTCCTGTCTGTAGGGGAAAAAAAAAATCTTGTTCTTTCTACTTTTTGATTTCTTTTTCCTTCACAGAAAAGGACACTATGGATGTGTGGTGCAATGGCCAAAAAATGGAAACAGCGGTACGTGATCATTTCCAAAGGCTTTTCACAGCCTACGGCTAGATAACCAAAGCTTAGCAAAATAAGCCAGAGGGGCATGTTACCTCACTTTACCACAGAGTATGAGCATATGCCTAAACAGTCAGTACGCTATTAGTCTGTTCCAAATGTCCTTCACTATATCTTACAACTGACAGTATTTCAGTTAGGATGCCAAACATCTATATTTAAGGATAAACAATGCTTTTGTTTACACTTTTTAGACAAGCAAAATAAATCTTCTGGGTTGGTTGTCCAGGGTTTTTGGGGAGAAAACTTTCAGGAGAGTGGGAGGGACTTGAGTTTCATGCAGAGTATAGAGCCACTTCATCCAAACCTGCTTGTGTCAGTGATGACTGAGAATTGAACACCTGTAGTCTGTTATGACTCACGATTTTTTTCCACCTAGAGATGGTCCCTAACACTTAGGGCTTAAGAGTCACGTTGGAACAAATCAAATGTTTTGTCTTTCTGTCACATCTGCATTAATTTTTAGAGCAGGTTGACAGCTAGAAGGCTTGATCTATTTGGTGTCTTTTTATATTATGATGGCTTTCAATACGCATACTATGTAGGCTACCCCATCCTTGAAGGATGTGCTTTCTCACCAGAGAGTTGTCACTGTGATTACTACTGTCACAAGTAATCCCCTGGATGAGTACAAGTTGTAAAATCAACAGTTTTGCTGTACTTGAGAATAGGATGAAAAGATTCACCAAATGTTTCTTTAGTAATCAGTGGAAGAAACGTCCTCTCTCAGTGAATGAGGACTTCTGCTCTTGATGGTTCTCAGCCTTTTCTATAATGTAATAAATGCACTAGGAGATATTCTTTTAAGCTACAAGTACAGGTTTAGTTGTCAAACTGTGCTTGTATTAGAGCAGCACACAGATTTTTCTACTCTCCCAAAGATGATGACAAAAATACAGCCATGTATGGCAAAATCTGTAATAGGAAATTACATAACTGCAGCAGGAGCTATGTATCCAAAATACATAGCTGTTAGACTCAATTTGGGGATCTCTTTGTCCTTTGTACCACTAAATCCTGCACGGTTTTACTGCCACTTCAGCACAGGTTTGTGTGGTACTTATTGGCTGTACTGCACAACTCGGAAGGAAACTCTTTTCTATTTTTGTTTTACTGATCAACGATATTAATTCACAAACTCCAACTTTATCATTTCTGATTATGTGAAATTTTGATTGTTATCTAATACCCACAAATCTTTAACTGGACGCCTTGACAAAGCCCTGTCTGAGATTCTGCAGCTTAGTTCAGCATTTGCGCTGCATTTGTCGCAGGTAACTACAGCTGCTTTAATTGTGGGAACTACAAGTGGTCTTGATGTTGGAAACAGTCTGATGCACTCAAGCTTTTATTTTACTAAAATAGCACATGTCTGGTTTTATTCTTGTCTCTTTCCTCCCAGGGTGAATTTGTAGAAGATGGGACTGAAACTCACTTCAGTGTTGGTAATCACAGCTGTTACATTAAGGCTGTCAGTAGTGGAAAACGAAAGGAAGGAATTATTCATACCCTTATTGTGGATGACAGAGAAATCCCAGAGGCTGTGGAGTAGCCTCTAGTTAACTGATTATTGTAGGACTAAGATCAGGTATTTTCAATTACTGTGGTAATTATTTTAATATGTACTACTTGGTACAATCTAGTTTGTGCTGGGTTTATTTTCTAGTTTCTGTATATGAAATTATTCTTTTTGAGAACCAGATGAAAATAATTATATACAGCCTCTTACGTT
This sequence comes from Fulmarus glacialis, assembly GCF_000690835.1. Classification (NCBI taxonomy): domain Eukaryota; kingdom Metazoa; phylum Chordata; class Aves; order Procellariiformes; family Procellariidae; genus Fulmarus; species Fulmarus glacialis. The sequence continues at coordinate 13,418 of NW_009212880.1, read as the reverse complement.
ACCAGTTTTTTAAAAACTATATATACATATATTATATCACTAAGTGCAGAGAGCACAGGTGAACTTAAGTAGAAATTATATACTAGAAAAAAAAATCTCGCTATAATAAAATGCAAGATAAATATTCAGTAAGACTGAATCCTTATAAATTGTGGGTGTATGTGGAGGGAGCAGGAAGCATGTGCTGGGCATTCGAGTAAGCTGTTAAAATTTTCTCAGTAGTTATTTTTTCTATTAAACTGACTACCAACGTTTTTCAGATGCAGTTAAGAAGAGTTACAAAGTTAATAAAAATCTTATTAATGAAATACATTGTTACCAGTACTTGTGTAACAGTATTAAAATAATACTGCACTATGAAAACTGTTCTTTATTCCGAGTAGGAGAAAAGGTGTTACATTGTGCCAAAAAAAAAAATTCTTTGCGGTTTTCTGAAAACCCTTGCTTGTTAGAAATTATTGCAGTAGTTCAGAAACTCTGTACTGAGTTTTTTCAAAAAAGAAAACAGAAAAAAAATGTCCTGCCATGAAACTCCTTTAAAAAAATGACACCTCTTGAAGCAAGCTGAAATAAGAGCTTATTCTTGTTCAGTGCTACCTAACAAACCTTAAATCTACAGCTGTGTGTTTTCCTGGCAGTAATGTGTGAATCAAGAAACATGAGAAAAAATGGGACAGAAATAGAGGAAAAGAATTGGTTGCTTAAATGGAGAATTTAAAATAGAAATAGACTAATTCTGTTTCCAAACTTCCAGCATACTATCTAAAAGCAACCCTGGGATTTCTGTGAGAACAAGACTCGTGTGTTAGATGGTTCTTACAAGTTCATGGTGGGGGGTTCCCATTTAACATTACACTAGAGCATAGGCTCACACACTATAAAAGCTACCCTTTTGCAACAGTGTACACATAGCTAATCTTAAACATAACTTAAAAAAAAAAGGATTATATTCATTTGAAAGTTTGTTTTGCAATGGTTCAAAAAAATTTTCTACTTGCAACCTCAGAGTTCAGAATTAGACTTTTATAATTTAATTTCTTTTGGACTTGTGAGTGGTTCCTAGCACTCACTATCTTGGGAGTTGCAGGCGCAGTACAAATGTGCTGGGAATTCATTAACAAATTATTTTGAAAAGTTTTATTAAGCACTAATTTCATCTACATTTTAGGGTTCAGACTGCTCTCCATTAGCTTTACACGTAGATGAAATGCTTTTCATATGACAATGTCATTGGTTTTTAATAGTTTTATGCAAGCCTTTCTTCTCTCCAGATAATTAGTTTTAAGCGTAGATGACTTTTCAGTCTCGAAGCAGACATGATATTGACAGATGAGCCTTTATTTCTGTATTGCAGCACTGTTATAAGCCGTTCGGGTGTTTAGTTAGGGCCATAACTGGTGGCTTTAAATGCTTCAGATTGGACAAATCTGGTAGTAGCTTTTAGTTGGGGGCAATAGATTTGTTTTAAACCCTGCTAACGTCAGACATAGTTTCAGGCTTTAGTACAGAAAGTTTCAAAGTACCTGAGACTGGACTGAATCCCCTTTTACATTGAAATGAGTATAATAGCTCTTGGCTTTTCCGTTTACTGGCTTCAGGTCACTACAGAAGCAATGTGGGGATATCTAGCTACAAGGTTGACACTGTAATCTTTGAAAGATATCGGTAAAGGTAGATTAATTGAAGAACAATTTCAAGCTATAGCTTGAACCAGTTCTCTACTACTTTGTAGCCTTTCAAAGATTGATTGACCACCACTGAGAAATCTGAAGCTCAAATACAGTCCAAGTCACATTCTTAAGGCTATATGGAAAAATAACAGGTTAGCTGACAGTGTCATTCATACTTTTTATTTTGAATACATGTATGTAAAATGCTTGGAATCTCTAATAAAAATCATTAATAGAAACTGTAAGAGCAACTACTGTTAGAAATCATGAAGTATTGCCTCACATTTGTCATAACTACGTGTATTTAATAGCATGTCCCTAAGTGGGAAACAGCTTTCACCTGACACATTCACCTACTTAAGTCAAAAGAAAATTTAAGAATCAAAGGCACAGCCAAGATTTCTTGGGTTTCACTAATATATGCAATATCTCAGATTAAGAAAATATAATGGAAAAATGACAGCCTACACAAACATCGTCTATAGTCACATGCTCAGAACACTTTAAGGCATAAAGTAAATGACCAGGTAAATGCTAAACTGTATTTTGTGATGCTTTCCCTTCTGTTTCCATTCACAGATAATTTTGTTCTAATCTCCCTAAGGTATTGACTTACTTTTTCTGTTCACGGATATTTCAGAGCACTTTGGATGAGGCACTTTGATCACAGCATGTTACCAGGTAGAGCATCCTCTTAAAATCTAAGTACTAGACTTTGTTCTGAGGGGGTCTTCATAATAGCTACAATTCTGATTAATTCTTACTCAGGATGCTACTGGTTTCCTCAGAGGGCCATATACCTCTCCCTCATTTGGGAACAGGTCAACAAGTATTGTGGAAGGGCCCCAGCACTGTTGCAAATAACAAAGGTGTCAGGATTGTTTACATCATCTACTAAGCTGTCATATACCTTAATGGCATCCCCCTCCACTGCCGGTGGCATAATGTAAGACGGCTTGCCTTTAGTGTATAAGCCTGTTAATACGTCAGCCTCAAACACGTACATTTTAGAGTCTGTTTCCCACCTATCTTTACCCTCGATTAGGCTTTTCGGGTTCCTTTTAAAGTAGATGCCAGCTCCGTATTTTTGTTCTGGAAAAAGAAAGAAAAATTTTCAGAAGAAAAGGAAAAAAGCTTTTAACAATTGGTTCTTTTGGGGTGGTAGTACTAAAAGACTGCTTCTTGATTCAGTATTACATTTTATGTTACTGCTCAATGTGTGCCATCCTTTTGGAGGTAAATTTGCATTAAGTGGCTCTGATGCTAGCACTGACCATGGAAATGATGAGCAATGACAGCTGATGGCCATTCCGATTTAACTGCTACTCCAGTGATGACTGCCAGATTTAACTGTTAATATAGTGACAGAAACATCAAGGTATAATGTATCTATATAAACACTTCTGTCATCATGTACTAGGGATTCTGATAAGCATCAAAGCATGTAAGTTTTTAATAATGTAAACTACAAAAAAAGCTTTGGGATTTGTAAGGAAAATGCTGCATAAAAGTGCTATTACAATATCACATGGAAAGGTGCAAAGAAATTACATTAGACCATCATCCTATTATTACTTTGAAAGTGTGAAAATGTGCCACGTACATTGCATAGACAAGGAATGGCAAATCTCCACTTTTTGAACAGTTTCTTGCCTGAAATCCCAAGTCTGCATTTGACAAGCAAAAATATCACACCCTTCACCTATCGCAGAATGAGGTGCCAAATGCTTATTATTTCCATTTCTGAAAACATCTGTCTACTACAATATTTCATAGACACCACAACTCTCTTCCTCAGTGTACTCTAGAGTGAATGGCAGTCTGCTCAGTCAGATTATCTTCTGCCTCTGATCGCACCTGATTTGAGCAGGGGGTTAGGCTGGGTGACCTTCAGAAGAACCTTCCAGCCTCAATTATTCCGTGATTCCTTTGAACATGCTTTAAAGCATCAAGCTGCTGAATGCATGTTTGCAGCAACTAAATAAGGATGTTGACTTTCTTTAAAGAGTGATGCAACGAAATAAAACTTGGACATGGCATTATGTGTATATTAACAATGCTGTCAACAGTGTCTGGGTAGGCTAGAATCCAGGCTTATCTTCCCAGAGCCTTACTGACTCTACAGTATCAGGAAGGAAAAAAGGGGAAAATCTTACTGTAGATAAAAACGTAAGCTCATATGACTCTAAATGCAGCTAAGAAACAGTTCTTGGTTAGGAATGCCATTTTTTCTGATTTTAATCCAACTTTAGTAGTCAGTCAGTGTTCATTTTGATTAAAGATGCCAAAGCAAGTTATTACCTGTTGGTGGGGAATACATCCTGTGAAATCCAGTTTGGCACACCGAGCTACAGAACTGAGCAGGAACATGCTGGTACAACTTGTGGGTTATTTTCGAGGTACCTTGTTTTTCTTCTATTTTTTTTTTCATTTGTTGGAATGCAGCAGATAAAAGAGGATTATGTATCTTTTCAATCTGTAACATAAATAATAGTGTAGTATAAGCAGATGGAGACCAAAAGCCATGAAATCCACGAGTGCTCTTGTTCAGGCTATGTTTTTTAATGTAAGAACCTTTGATTTAGCTTATATGCATTGACCATGTAGCGGATAAGGTATGTGAAGCGTGCAACTGATCTACAGAAAAAGAAGCATGCCACTGTCCAATGCCTCTCGTTGACATCCGGAATGGGAAATATATCCGAGTGTACTGATTTCCAGTACTTGAGTTGTGCTGAACAGATAGAGTAGCAACCATACATGAGAATAAGCTGTGTGGGTGCTTACAGCCTAATCTTGGAAAGAACGGCAAGTGTCCTGCAAGGCGTGGAGAACCTCAGCTCTCGTTGATCAAAACTTTACAGCTCTTGGGGAAAAAAAGATCCATAGATGAGAGGGCCTTTACGTTAGCTTGTGTCTCGAAACCGTGGCTGCATGCAGCGTTAACGCCACACAGAACTTCAGGTGAATTGGCTACACTGCAGCTCTCACTCCCGTACCTGACTTGACCAGTGGGCCAGGCACAGTCCTATGGCAAAAGTTCGTACCAGTTGCCTCTTCAGCAACCTGCTCATGCCAGACTTCTGACTGCTCAGCTGAAAACAAGCAGGCGCTGAGGCACGATCAAGCTCTTGCTCTGTTAAAAGTCATTTAACTTTGCTATGACTGATCCTCAGTGCAGCACTGTTTTAAATGCTGATGTAGCTTTTGAGCCTCCACAAAGTCTTTAGTTCTGCAGATCAAAAAGCACTTGCTTTCATCAGGTTGGTATTTGCTATTATTTCAGTGTTAAATACCTTTCTTGTATGAAAGGCCGTTCGGCACGTGGCAGTCTGGTTTCCAGTTACTCTCTATTACTACTAGGCACACAAATCCCTGTTCACAAACTTCCATATTTCTCTGTGTTGCACAGCCTCACCCTCCTCCCGTTCAGTAAAGCAGTGATATCCAAGCAAGATCCCAACTTCAACACACTACTAATCTGTCACAACTCTGACAAATTCAGTTGCTAATTTTTGGTGTCAAGCTCACAAGAAGAAAACTGCATTAGTGTCCTGGAATATTGTACTCGTTCTAACATACCAATCTCATATTTCTCTAGAGTCCTATAAAGGAACATGTGAAGCACGAAATAAGAGACAGAATATACAGTACAGTTAAAAGGACTTCTCAGAATTTAACCACACTTTTTGAGTGATTATTTGCATTATGTTTAAAATACTTTCTATTACATCTATAATAGACTACATCTATTTTAAGGATGAGGCTGACTTGATCTTAATTTTTAAAAGCAATATATTGAAATAGTTCATCTGAGTTTTTTAAGCATATGTTAAACATGTTAGTTCAAATGTATCAGCCGAGATTTAGTTTTTCCATGAATACCCTCTTTACCTTGAGAACATGAAGCCCAGCTTTTTCAAACTGTTTCTGTCTGTCTTTAAACTCCTGAAGGTATGATTCCACCAGTGAAATCTGTCCACATTTAGTAGTATTTGTCCTGTGAAGGTGTCCTTCCAAAAGTTGACCTGCTTCTGGTTGGCCTGGATACAAATGAGGGAGTAAAATTTTCATATATCACAATATCTGAAGCAAAGGCAAGGAGGAGGGATCCAATACTTTACTTTGGTAGTTTAGTTAAGAACAAAGAATGTTAAATATTCTCCAGAGTAATGCCAGAGGCTAATATTGAGAGGGACTGATAGATAGATAGATGAGTTTATTCTTTTTTTCTACATTTATTAAAGAAACTAGAGAGAGGGAGAATCACAGAAAAGCAATTTATCTTCCCCATTACATCTCTCCACAACCCAGCTTTCATATAATGGTATCTATATTGAATGATTATACAAACACGAGGAAAAATGGATCACTCAGTAAATTTTGTAATGCCACTAGTTCTATCCACTGTTAGTGAAAGTCAAGGGCTCTGCAGAACAAGTCCATTGGTGGGTCCTGCAACAGTGGTCCAGCTGTAGCTAGCAAAAGAGCTCAGCAAAGGTATGTGTTCATTAAAGTGCAAATTTTGTAAGCCTCCAGTGGCCAGGCTTTAAAGTGAAGCTGTCCTGAAGGAAGCCAGCATTACAGCTGGCTGTACAACGATGGCCAGCTCCTGTATAAACTGTGCCCTACTAGGAATATTGCCTAGTGAGTAACCAAAGCTAACAAATGCTCTTTCAGGGGCTCATATGATAGAAGTACAGTAATATCGGTAATTGAAGCAATGCTCAGTATGTGTGTGAACTGAATGCACATCTGTCCACTCTCAGCAATACATAGACATATGTTGCTTCATACTTGACCTTATTTAGGCACTTACTTACTTAACATACCCATTAAGTACAGCAGTTCCTCTTGTTTGGCTGTAGTCTTCTCTTGCATACGAAGCAGTAATTTTTCAGCTGCGAGTACTGCATCAATCACAGCATCAGGAGGGCCCTGAAATTCCAGTCTTGCTTTTCCACCTCTCACTTCTTCTGATACACGTACACTAGAATGCTGCTCTCGAGATAGTTCTGCAAACTCATTTTTGCCGAGGCTAAAAATGTAGTTGTTTTCAATAATAGCATGATTACTTTCCTGAATTTGTACCACACTTTGGATCCATGATTCTGCTGCTTCTAATGCTGTACATATGTTCCCTTTAAGTTCAATAGCTGGTTCATTATTTGCAGTCTCTTTTACACTTTGACTCCCTGACTCTGTACCTGGAAGAAAGATTTTTTTTTTTATACAAGTGTATTGGAAGAGTGAAGAGCTTTCAAGTGCTAACACAAATTCCTATATGTAATCCAAGATGTACAGTGCAAGAAACACACTACTCTTCTGGTACGCTCAAAAAAAAGAGATTAGATACCAGGAGGTAAGGTTTCCAGGAAAAAAAAAACCCCACACATGCAGAATTTATTTGTCTTCCACTAAATGACTTCCAACAAGTTAGGCACTGACGAGGATTTTTATGTTTGAAAATCTTACGAGGGACTGCCCAGTTCCATTCCTATTAATGTAAAAATGCAAAGCGCTCACACATTTTTGCCTCCCTTTTTCCCCAAGACACATATGCAAATACTAAGTTCTTTTTAAAGGAATGTGATTTCAGATTCTCAAATCTGGAGCGCTCATTTACTTGAAATACCTCTTCTTCTGTTCATTACTTACTCAAATGATCACTTCTGTTGTAATATTGCTTTTTTCCCAGTTTGTGTGCTGCCGAATAAAATTTCCTCTGGAAAACCTTGAAAGAGAAAAGTTTAGAAGCAGTTCGCAATCTCTGTCGTCAAGTATTTAATTTGTCACTTCAAAACTCTGTTAGATAAGTTGTAGTTACACCACCACCTCAAAATTCTGAAATTGTTAACAGCTGACATTTGTCAGCTTTTCCCAAAATGTTATTCCTGAAAATATCAAATGCATTCCTGTTCTTCTACGTCTCCTAAGGTAAGACACCTTACACACTGAATGGCACCTTTACCAACTCCTTGTGGTTGTGGCATATCCAGAATTCATGGAACCACAGTAGATAAAGGTGTTCATTACTTGCAGTTTAATGCTGATGAATCCTTACTCAGTTTTAAAAGCCAGACTATTCCCCTGCCTTTACCCCAAAGCTCCTCTTCATGATCACACGTGGAAAACTTCTGAGAAGCGCTACTCTGCTAGGCAGTGGATTTGGCATCTGGCAAACTGCCTTTCCTTCTTTTTTCAGCAAAAAGAGTTTCTGCTGTGCCCTGATTATCAAGGGATGAAGTGATGAGCACACAGCTGTCATACAGGTTCCTTTAGAGTTTATGGGACTGTTACAGAACGTGGATCTGATCTTAGAATCATAGAATGGTTTGGGTTGGAAGGGACCTTAAAGATCATCTAGTTCCAACCCCTCTCCACCTCGTTCTTGCACCTGTTGAAAGAATGGATGGTTGAAGTTAAATGGGAAAAAAAGTACTTTTATAATAGATGGCTATCTAAAATAGTTGTGTATTAATCCCATTGGCCAAATACTCAAAAGGTGGAAAATGGCACACTGCAGTTGAAATTATCCAGTGTCTGTTTGCAACCCTTCTATCATGTTAGGTCATATAATGTGTTGATAGTGTTTTGCCCCAGGAACTTCATACAAAAAAAAATAGCTAAAGAAATTCCCTGAGGAGGAATAAGCTTATTCCCTAATAAGTTAAGAGTAGACTCTTTCTTATAAATTCCCTGATAGTCATGGGAATTTCAGAGCTCCCTCCCCTTGCTATCAGAACACAGGGTGAAGACTTTGGCTTTAGTGAAGAGAAAACAAAGTTTTGTAAAGATTAATAATAACTGTTAATGAGACAAATAGTTTCACAAAGGGATTTGCCGCTCGCAAATGTTATAAGTAGTATGGAATTCAGATTATCTTAATTTGTAGTCATCTATGGGAATATTTTTACAGTTTTGCATTTTCCTTATTGGTAGTTAACAACAAATTTGTTACCTGATAGGCCTCATAGTCATCTGGGCAAAAGACAATCTGCACATCTATTTTGTTCTCAGGGTGTGCCCTGGGAAAATCTAAAACCTCTTCAATCATGATCTCTGCCACTATATCAACAGGCAGCATTAAGGACCAAATCCCATCTGCTGGAAAAGAAACTGAGGGAGACCGACAGTCCCTAAAGTAATACAGGCATCTTCTTACTGCATCTTTTAATTCCTGCAAGAAAAACAAGTGTTTTAGTCCTCACATCACTCAACATGAAAATCAATTAAAATCCAATCTAACTGCTCATCACCTCGCACACTAACACCCTGTGGTGGTACGGCCACCATACAATGTGCAGTACAAGCTCACAGGGCAGATTATATCCTTTTGTTACTATGAGTTCCTTATAAGATGAAGAATATCTAAGATGAGACTGAAATTCATCCTGAAGAGCTGGACCCGCTTTTTGCAGCAGTCGTCTTGAAACTGGAGAGCAAGGCTCGCCATCCATAGGCACAGAATTCACAATAGCTGTAGTCTGGAAGAAAAGAGTGCAAAGTTTCAGTATACTTCAAGTTTACTATTTGCAAGCTTTGCTACTATAGAGAGCACTCTTTTTAGGAACAATTCCTTTTAAAAAGCCTGACTACAGCAGATCAGCTGTTTGAAAGGTTCTCTTATGACTATTAAGGGCAGCGCTAGAAAATATCAAAGTATGCACCTTCTAGTGGCAGTAAACGCATATTTTTTTCTCAGAAGCCAACAGCGTGCATAAGAGCTGTTCAAGTCATCAGAGTGTATTCAACAGAATTATTACAGCAGCTATAGAAGTGACCCATACGTGCCTCATCAAATGCAATTCTGCAGCCAACTATCGATGCACAGGAGAGAACTATGGCTATGTCTGTTACCCCAGCCCACGCAGACGCTCCCCATGTTAGGGTGGCAAGCACTTGTCACCAAACCAACGGGGTCAGTGCACACAGGGGAACTGCAAAGCTATTATTGCTTCCAATCCCCAGTGGAAACAGCAGACTGCCATAATAGGTCTTCTGTATTTCAAATTAAATATGTAAAATGCAAAACACTTGTTTACAGAATGCTGATAATAGCAGTAATTGTTCTAACTTAATTGCTGAAGATTATCAAAAGATACAAGACTTTGGAGCGTATTTTCCTCATAGTCTTGAAGGCATGTGGTGCCTTTCAGTGCTATAAAAATGGTCAATAAAATTCCCCACAATGTCAACTTTGCGCTCCTTTGCTCTCACCTCAAAACAGTGAACTTACTATTCAATTAAGATACTTCTTTAAATAAAAGTTATGATTTTTTTTAAGATACAGTATTTGCTGAAAGCAAATGCCATTCCTGTGATGTAGCTTCCAGTCTAAGAGCTCTGTTGCATTACTCTGACTAAGCTTATATTTTGCATCAGATTTTCTAGCTAAAAGGTTAAATGAATCAATTTAAATGATGCACTGTTTAAAGGTAAGGTGCACATCATCTGTTTTCAGCTGTTTCAGTGTTTGCTGAATAACTCCAGTAGCGACACCTATGAGAACATAAATTATAGGAAAAAAAGCAAGGCAAAAAATAAGACTAGACTTCTAGGGAATGCATGATAAAATGTGAACTCCCATGATGTTATAATAAGAAGATAAACATTAACATAGGGATATATTATTATTAATCATCCAATCTTTAGCTGCTTCGTCTTATGCCATTACAGCATGTATACAAAAAAAGAAATAAAAACGTTCTAATGTTTAATACTAGTTTAGAAAAAAAACCAACTCCTTGCCGCTATAATTTATTTACCATTTGTAAATTCTCATCAGGATAAGAAGATAACTATTTAGTGGACTGATACAATATGTGTTCTGAACTCTTGGGCTCCAAATTCTGCAAGGTCTTGGAAGCAACTCCCTCTTCAACATATTAGGAGACAGACTTACCTTCTGCTCTTCAAGGAGTCCTTTTACAATGCACAAGCGAATGCCTCCATGTTCGATGAAAGCTGAAGGCTGGCTTGGTGAAGCTAAAAGAGTTTCCTGAAGTGAACTGGTATCACCCAGAAACTTTTCACAGGCCTTCTTCATTTCTACAACTGTAGGCTCAAAAATGTTCACAAGGCGGATTTCCCTGAGACAGCTTGCTGGACTTGCCTCAACAAATTCCTTTACAGCCATTACAATCACCTGAGCACACAAATTGATCGGGAAGCCAAAAATACCTGAACTCACTGCTGGGATAGCCACAGACTTTATAGCATTTTCTGGAGCACTAGCGTACTTCAGAACATTCACAATAGCTTCCTGAAGTAGGTCACAACATTTTTCCTTTTCAAAAGTGGTCCACTTTGGACCAACTGCATGAATAATTTTCTTACAAGGAAGCTTCCCTCCACCTGTCACTGCTATTTTGCCAGCTGTGAGTTTTCCATAGATTTGAATATGGAGATTGCTTTGCTCTTGTATTTCTGGCCCTCCGGCTTTCACAAGGGCTAAAGCAAGGCCTCCTCCATGATCTAGATATTCATTGGCTGCATTCACCAAAGCATCGGCCTTGTGTTTTGTGAGATCATCCTTACAAACACAAATGTCAATTCCCTTTAGTTTTTTCCTGTATACTTCAATAGTGCATTTTGTACTTTTGAAGGTCAATGTACAAGCAAACTTTTTATAAATAAGATTATTTAGACAGTCCTCTCTTTTCTTAAGAGCTTCATAGGCATCTTTACTGATGGGGATCATCAAGCTGTCCTCATCCATTAGCATGCTTGGCCCTAGGATACAGAATAATATAAAGTGAAATCCAAGATACTACTGTCAAAACATTGCTTTTTATATAGAAGTGTGGTTTATAGCTCTCAATTTTATTACTGTTCAATTACTTACCAATATTTTTTGGCATAGTCTCATCTTCTCTCTCCCTTTTCATAGGCTTAGAAAGCCCAACTAAGCAATGAAATCAAGGCCTTGAGTGTTGTTCATTATTCTGTTCAAATTAACCTCCCCATCTAGTAGCTCCTTTCCCACCTTTCCTCAAGACCTTCTCCTCTTTCCTTCCAATGCCTTATGAATTACAGCAGTGTGAGTTTCAGAAAAATGAAAAGTTCGTGCTCTGTCAGCTTAATGTATTTGGATTCTGAGAAACAGTCAGTATTACACTGTCCACTGTTTCCTGTAAGGCTGTGAATACTTTCAGTTTCATCTTTTCCATCAACAACCAGCTCCCTTCCCGTAACTGAACACAGGCAGACACGGGAGTGGCCAGCTCCTGATCGGTGTCCTCAGAGGGACCACACACCCTCCTCTGAAGCAGTCTGTTTTCAAGATTATCTTCTTGTGACCTGGCAGATGTCAGACCTGGTAAAATATGCCCTAAGCCCCCAGACAGCCTGCTCAGAGTCCTCTCAGCAGAGCGATTACCAGCATATAGCCTGTAGATCCTTTGGGCAAATACCTTTTGCTTAGAAGTGGCTGATCGCTTC
>NW_009212880.1:0-1274 GCF_000690835.1 Fulmarus glacialis | reverse complement strand
CCAAAGACACTGAAAGATGACAACATCACTGGTGACTTGAGGGTTTGGGTTTGCCTTACTGTTTACCTGAGGAGGAAGCTTGGTTAAGATGTGAGTCTTCCTGCTACTTGTTCTTCCACCTCTCTCTTTCCTACTGTTTATTCTCCCCACCATTAGGCTGACACAACCCTTGTCAGGGACATACTCTTAAATGAATCAGTGACATAATCTGAATTTAAAAAAAACAAACCACGCCACAAAACTTACTTGATTTGGAGCACAAACCTCAAAGACTGATGCAGCAGCACAACTGAATGGGCTGAGAATAAATGGTGAGAAGGAAGAAAAAGGAGCAGACAAGTATGAGAGGAACGTCTGTGAAACAGATGCAGTTACAGGGCTTTGTTAACTGGCTGCAGTGCCATTGTGATGCTGTGCTGCATTTGCCACTGAAACTCCAGCTGAGAAAGCAAATGTGAAAAGCCACGCCATAATCAGGGCTTCAAAATGCTTGTAAAAGCAGAAAACACCACTTCTCTCCCTCTGCACTTGTTTTGCTGAGAGGGCTGAAGCCTGCCTCTGCCCTCTCCAGGGCATTCTTAGCACTTGTTACTGATTTCCAGCAAGGTCCAAGGGTGAGTACCACAGGCCTTTGCAGAGTCAGTGACCCACAGCCACACCGGCAGAGGAACACTTGCCAATACGTTCATTTAACCGTGCCACAGAGATCTTACGCTGAGCTTTGTCTTTAATTCTGTGACTCTTCTTTGGTCTGCACTTTAAGCCCACAAGCAAGTTCTTTCTTTGCAAGGAACTTATGAATTTAGAAGGGCTTTTTAAACCACTTTTTTTAGGATACAAAAATAATGGTAAAGAGTGGGGCAGTTTTTATATTATCGCTATGGCTATACAGCCCTCTCCTGGCAGATGTCAGCAGTACTACATGCAGTAGTTATGTTAACTAGTGTAAATCAATTTGTATGAGTTTAATCCAACTTTCCTCCAGGGTATGCTACCTGCTTGTAAAAAGAGTCTAACGTTTTGCACTTATACAAGGTATACACACTGATTCATCAGAACACTTCTGAGCTCTTACTTTTAAAAGAGAAATGCAAGCAAATTCTGTTGAAGTAATCAATAATAATGTCGATTCATAACAGTGTCCAATTCGTACATTTTAGGTTGCTTTTGGCTATCCCACGTCAAAGTTTTCCAGTTTGCTGGCTGTAGCTGGCAATTTTCAACTTAAATACAGGAACATGCTCTGCAGATGGCTAAAAGAGGCTTACCTAAAC
>NW_009212879.1:544-945 GCF_000690835.1 Fulmarus glacialis | reverse complement strand
GGGGACAGGCTGCACGGACCAGGGATGCAACCAAGCTGGAGCTCATGAATGAGCTTCTCTCTCCTCCATTATTTGCAGGAGGGAGGGAACATCTGGGGCAAATGTGGTCTCAGCTTTTTGCTTAAATAGGAAGGAAATTAGCTCTTTTTCAAGTGGCCTGGGTCTGGACTGTGATTCTGCAGTAAGTGCCTTTTATTGGTAAACTCCTTTCCAAAAAGGAAAGAATTTGGGGTGGAAAACGTCCAATTTCCATGGCTGCCTTGCTGCTGGGGCTGTGCTGGCGGAGACGGCGCAGCCTTGCGCTCGGCAGATAGCAGGGTTCGGTCCCGGCGCTGCCCTTGCTCGGGGTGTGAAGGTGGCAGGAGCGGTGCAGGTGTCGCGTGGTCGAGCTGGTGACTCTG
>NW_009212879.1:0-456 GCF_000690835.1 Fulmarus glacialis | reverse complement strand
CCCTTCCATGTCCACTCCGCAGCCCCCCTGCACTTGCAGGTCTGTGCCACTGGGCAGGGAGTGCTGCTCCTCAACCGCCTGCTCCATTGCGGAGCTGCCATGGGCGCCCTCCTCCTCCTCCTCCTCCCCGGGGAGCTTGCAGGGGTGCAGTGCCTGGTCGGCCTCTGCCCCCTCAGAGGTGGGGTGCTGGCCGGGTGCTGGCCCAGAAGTGGCCCTGGGGCTGCTGGGAGGACGTAGGTGGGAAAAGTCCGGAAAGCTTCGTGTCCTCAGGAGCCCCCATGGAGTAACAGCCGAAGAAATTCCCCCGTGCAGATAAGAGGCGATGCTGGTCTGAGGCAGGAGGCACGTCCATCTCCAGCGATGAGGAGGGGGTCTCGCCTCCAGTCCTCCCCTCCAGAGCTGTTTGGCGTCTTGCAGAGGAGGAACCCCCCTTCCCTGGGGTGGGCAGGGGCAGGG
>NW_009212878.1:0-6398 GCF_000690835.1 Fulmarus glacialis | reverse complement strand
GAACCGCCCCTTAAAAACGTCACTTGACTGAACTACCATGTCAGTTTTCTGGAGACCCAGACAACTGCGCCTTCTTGTAACTTAGCTAAAGTGTTTTTTAACAGCCTGGCATGCTGTTTCAAGCATTGCTTTGGAGCCGATTGAAAACACGCATCAAACGCCCATCCTCACAACCGGAATCCACCGAGAGGGATGACCTCTGGGTCTGGACCCAGCACGATGAGGTGAGGCCTCACCAAATGGCTGAAAGGCTTTTGCTGTGATAAACCCTGTAGCCCTGAGCCTCTTCTGGCTGCCCAGAATTCTTGTCCGAAGCCTTTCAGGGCTTCAAGCTAAGTTCATATACCTGTCACCCATTTCAGAACACTTATTCAGGTTGTAACAACTTACATTATGGGGATTATATAGCAGTTTATTCTCTTGTTTTTATGACAAAAGTGAGAACTATCTTCAAGATAAACTGCGGCTAAGAGAAACAGTGAGGACAGGTTCGCCAGCAGCATCCCTGTAGTAAACACAGCTTCTTCCAGCTCTGTAAAGTTCAAAACCAGCTATGCTGGCATCAGAGTCCAGGAGGCTAAGTTTGGTAGTTGGTATCAGCAGTGAAAGCGTGGGTGTGTTCTATTCACTGTCTAAATAATAACTGTGCTGTGGACTTTTGACTATCAGGAGCCAGAGAAATACCCCTGCGCATTGCATCTGAGCCCTGAAGAACAATCAGTTCTCTAGTCACTAGGCTAGGCTGTATTCAAACAAAATTGGAGGTGGAAAACCCTGCATCCTACATAAAAGTGCAGGATAGGCTGCTGAGTATCAGTTTCGGTAATGCTCAAGGTACTAACGGTGTTCAGAAAACCGTAAGATGGCACAGCTGTTAAAATCTTTAATTTCAGCAACATCTCTGTATCTCACTTCATTGCTGCCTGATTCCATACTGCTTATCTTTAAAATCCATGCCATTCAGCACTATAATTTCATGCATGTATACATAATCTATACATACCTATATTTCCATATCTCATTTTAATTTCATGAATGTTATTTGTGTCTGCTTTAAAGTAAAGCTACGGTTTTGTTCCTTATAAAATAAAGTGTGCTATTACTCATATGTGTTTCCTAGCTTGAGTGTAGTACAAGATGCCAGCTCTTTCGTCTGTTCAAAAAGGTATGTGTTTGTGTGGAATATAGCCGTAATTCCCGGTTTTAGAGATTTTGATGTGTAACTCTGGAAGTGCTTTATGAAATAAGGGAAGCATAATTTATTCTTTCTATGAAATCGGGATGCAGGGAAGTGAAATGACGTAATGAAGATGCCGTAACTGCTCATTAGCTGAACTAGAAATACAGTATGAACTGGTTCTTAGTCCTGGCTCAGCATATGTTTGCAGTTTGGACTATTAAGTCCCCATTCAGGCACTGCTGTGGTTGCTGAAGGAGTCGGGTCAAATGACTAAGATGGCAAAGCTATTGATTTTTTTTTTTCATTTTAGTAGCATTTTTGTATCTCACTTCATTGCATCCCATAGGAAACTTTTGCAGCACAGTACTCTCTTTTCTTCTCATACAACCTAAGTTATGTTATGAACCATATTTTAACACAGAAAATAAACGACTAATTAATTTGTGATAAATATACTTGAGCTTAAAAGCTCACACGTCAGCAATTTCTGGGTCAGCAGCTGTCTCATTTATTATCCAGAAACATGTCAAAGTGCCCTTTATAAACCCACAGAGCTGATGTGCATCTTTGTCCGCTAGCAGGCTTAGAGGAAAGATTGAGACTGGCTACAAAGATCAGTTTCTGGAGTTTACAGGATTCCTAAATTTTTCTCATTTCCCAGAGTATTTTCTTTTGATTAGTGAAAACTGAACATTTTCGTGAAACAATGAA
This sequence comes from Fulmarus glacialis, assembly GCF_000690835.1. Lineage (NCBI taxonomy): Eukaryota > Metazoa > Chordata > Aves > Procellariiformes > Procellariidae > Fulmarus > Fulmarus glacialis. The sequence continues at coordinate 4,507 of NW_009212878.1, read as the reverse complement.
GACTCTCGGTGATTTCCCATTATAGAACAGTACCTTCTCCATCTCTGCCCTTGAAAGCAACAGGAAGGAAGGAGCAGAGGAGAAAGGGGAAAACAAACCCTGCTGCTGCCACCAAAAATTGTGGTTTTGAACAGCGAGTTTGGTTCTGAACATCTACATGAGTTATCACACTGTAAGAGTCACAGCAAAGAGGCTGTTGAACCTGAAGTAATAGCTCCTGTCTCATGAAAATGGGCTTCCCTGCATGGTGCTTACACCCTCAGCTGCACATCTGCCAGCCTATATACTGGCAATATGCCATTCAATAAGAAAGTTACCGTTATATATATGGATTGCAGTAGACAAAACTACACAGCTGGCAGTTTTACTGCTCACAGGGGTTTTTTTATACTCACACTGGCATATGTTAGCTATTGAGTCAGTTGGATGCATGCTGAAAAATACAAACATTACCTGAAGTCATATTGAAGCCAGTCTGAAAGACAGAAGTTCATCAATCTGAGGTCCACCCTCCCCGCCTTTGAGGAGTATGAAAGAAATCTTGAGAAAAGGAGCCAGATACAGGACTTCTCTGCACCTACACTCTGCTATGTAGCCTGAGATGCAACCTGAACTGAGTTGGGGTGGGAGAAAGCCGTGTCTTTTTCTATGGGAAAGGAGAATGGCTGGGCTTTGTGACCGTGCAAGGTAGGGCTAGGGGTTCCCCTCAGGTCCTCCTGAACTCTGAAGGCTAGGATGAGGGCTGTGCTTAGGACAGATGTGCATCTCAGCGAGCATTTGGGACTGCAGGGGAGCCCCTGCTTTGTCTGGCAGCTTAGGGGGCAGGTGAGGGAAATTATTTATTTCCAAGCTGGAATTCCAGAGGGGCTCTTCTAAGCCTGAAAGACAGGATGAGGGCTGGGATAAGGATGCAGATGAAGTTCATCACGAGTTTTGAGCTAAGATGGACTCTCTGGGATCTGCTGCAGGGTAGGGATAAGCGAACTGATGATTCAACTGGATGCAGTCTGTGAAATACAAAGAGCTATCCAAGTCAAATTTAAGCTAATCTGAGAATCTGTTGTTAGGCAACTAAGGCCCTTCAGAGCAGGACTTCGGCTAGAGAAAACATCTTTCTCAAATCCTGAGCAGTAGGAAAAGGGTTGGGGTCCAGGACAGAGATGTAATTTAACGAGCACTGACGTACTGAAGGGCACAGTACGTCAAGGCCCAGGGCACGCTGTCCCCTTCAGGTTGTGTAGCTGGTTGCTCAAGGTCTGATAAGAACTGTTGTGAAGAAAGCCAGAAAATGCTCCTGCCTAGGGTCTCCCAAACAGCTCCACAGAGACACCTCAGCAGGGGCTCCCTGCTCCTTTCCTGGGGAGCTGCTTTTAAGCTGGGGCTCTTGCCTCTCACCTGAGCTACACTGCAGTCGTGCCTGGGCCCAGCCCTGTACCCCATTGATGCAGACCCCGGCCCATGCATCTGTCTCCCCAGCTTGACCTTGATCTACCTCATCACTGTGGACTTGCCTAGTGATCAGACTCTTGGTGGAACCTCACTGCTATCACCAGGGGTGCCACACACACCTTGCTCAGGGCGGGTGGGACTGGGCCAGGCTGGTGAGGCGCCTGCCTCCACTTGCCCTGTTATCATGCTCGGGTCTCCTTGGGGAGCTGCCAGCCCTCACTGTGCCCTGGCACCCTAACTCTGACGCTGCCACATCACGGAGCTGTGAATCCTCTTCTCCACTTCAGACACATGTTTATCTGAAGTCAGGTAACAACTTTTGTCATTTGTGCTGCCTCTAGGGGTGTCAGGGAGCAGCAGGGGTAGGGCTGCTTTGCACAGGAGGACGAGCCAGGAGCAGAGGTGACCATGGTGCAGGCAAGGGCAGTGACCGCAATGACCACGGTGCAGTCCTGAAGTTTCTGAATGGGAACAGGTATGTAGTGGTGACTGGATCCACCAACAGCCCCAGACACAGCAAGGTACAGTCAAGCCCAGAGTCCAGCCAAGAGACAGGACTACCTATAATATGTGTCCAAGGTCCATCCAGGAGGCAGGACAGAAGATGAGGCTACCTGTAGCAGAGGTTCACAGTCTGTGCAGGAAGACCAGCCTGTATGTAAGGACAACAGGAGACAGGACTGGACATGCACACCTACACCATAGCTCGGGTCATGTCTGAAATGTCCAGGCCTAAGTTTACAGGGAGCCCATGGGTCAGTGGCCAGAGGGTGTGTGGGTGGAGGTCCCAGTTGAGGCTGGCCAAGGTAATTAAGGGCTATTAATGCACTCAGGGCCCTGACAGCAGCTTCTCCTCCCGTCAAGGTGAGTCCTCACACCTTACAAAGATCTGGCTTCAGAGGCATACTGCTTGTGAAGTGCTTTTGTTACTATTTGCTATTGCAGGCTCAGGCCAGAGAAGAGTCATCGTGCTGTTTCAGGGTGATGCAGAGCCAGAGCAGGGACATGTCATGAGCTGGGATGAAAACGTGGACCTAAGACAGACAAAGAGGGCCATGACAAAATCACAGAGCTGGGGCAGGGACATGGCAGGAGCAAGTTGGAGCAAGACCATGGCACAGAGCCAAAGCAGTTATGGAGCTGGCACAGGGACACGACATGGGGGACCTGAGTGGGATAGGAACATCACCTCCCAAACAAGTCCAAGATCCATCCAGGAAAAAGGGCTACCTATAACGTGAGTCTGAGGTCCACCCAAGAGACAGGGCCAGAAACAAGACTAGAGATGAGGCTACCGACAATTTAGGTCCAGGGTCCATCCAGGAAGACTAGTCAGTAAGTCAGGACAGAAAAGAGCAGGGAATTCCAGCTCTGAAGGTGCTCAGTTCCCTAGCTCTAACGTTAACCCTGGCCCTAATACACAGAGGAATCTGCTCATGTTTCCAAACGTGCATTAAACTTAAACTCCATCCAGACAGCAGCCTTTTCTGAGCTCTCAGGCGTGAGGAGGACTCCAGGAGGATTCCAACTCTGGACTCTCAGTTCCCCTTTCCCCAAACCTAACCAACCTTTCTGCTCTCCTGCAGCTGAGCCCAGGGAGTCTCGTGCCAGTAAGCATGTTGAACTGCCTCACCAAGCATCTTTCGTATTTCTCTGGGTTGAGATGGCTCCACTGGAATTTCCCTGGTGTCCCACTCAGCCTGGAGGGTAAGGTGAGGGTTTGGTGCTGTACAGAGCTCTAACCCCACAAGTGTTTTGAGCTGAGAGGGATTTTCCAGCATATGGTTGTAGATTAGGTGGTCAGGCAATCGAGGGCTTTCTGAGCTGGAGCTGCACTGCAGTCCTGTTCAATCCTGAGAGGCAGAGTGTGGGCTGTGGTGGAGATAGAGCTGTAGCCCTACGTTTATTTGGAGCAAAGCATTGCCCAGCAGACAGCAGTCTGCCCTTATACAGGGAGTTTCCCTATCTTGGCCCCTTCCTGTTCAAGAATCTCTCTACCCACCATCCCGCACAGACTCCTGACCTCACAGTATACAGGTGAATGCATTTTGCTACAGAAAGAGACTTTACTTTCATATGCCATTTTTGCTCTTCCCAGCCTATGCACTGTTGTGTCCCCTGCAGAACTCACATACTCCAAATTTTTGGAAGACACTCATTTTTCTACAAGATCCACCCTTTCATCCCTCTGGTCCAGTAAAAGCATAGATTTTCATTATCAAGCCCAGGTTTCTTATTGTTATAAATTAAGCAGCTGATGAAAAATGAAGGACTAAAGAGCTAAGAGACCTTGCTAAAATTAAGTACATCCGGCCTCCAGTGTGGCATTTGTGTGCTCAGTCGAAAGGAGGAGACTAGGGATGAACTTCTGCCTTGGCCCAAGGAAGCCCTTTAGTTCCCTAGGGCGATACCTTAATGACTAAGCTGGGAGTAAGTGCCAAGAGGTAGTGTTTGGTTTTCCAAAGAAATTGTTTTTCCTAGTAAAATGGTGCCACTCCCTAGAGCACAATACGAGGTTAAGGGAGCCAAAAGGGGTACACTGAAACAAACAGCATGGGGACCCAGCAGTACTGCTGGCCTCTACCTAAATTCCACTTCTTTGGCTTTCAAAGCAGTATATTCATTACACCACCATCATACTCCTAAAACAAAAAAACAACCTCACACGCACACCGCTGAGCCTTTGCACGGTCCTACTGGAAGCAGAGCAGCTTTCAGGCAAGCTACAGGAATGCAGATGTGTAAGAGCATTGCAAGGGCCACCGAGCAGCACCTTCCCTGCGTTACTCCTCTGCTGCGCTAAGCAGGCCAGAAGACAAACGAGACCTAAAATACGGCCGAGCCCGTTTCATTTAAACCTAAAGGAGCATCTAATTTTTTTTTTTCTTCCATATTTCCCCCTGACGTTTAAAACTCACCCCCGCCTACGCTTTGTAGACAGGAGGGAGAGCACCTAGTGAAAAACCTGCCTGCAAGGAATTGCGTACGGTGTGCCAGACCCCCGGGGCAGGCTGAGCCCCCGGGGTGCCGGCTGCGGGGGACCCCGGGGCGCAAGACC
>NW_009212877.1:12434-47770 GCF_000690835.1 Fulmarus glacialis | reverse complement strand
TGCCACCCCTACGCTCTTCTCTAGGGAGCGAGTTACCCCAGTGTTTTCTGTGGTGTCTTATGGGATGAGGGAACTGGACTAAAAGCAGGAGCTCCGTAAACATTTGGCTCTAGGTTCTTGATCACTCAGACAGTTTTTGAAGTGAACTCTTGTGTGAGTCTGTATCAAGGATATGGTTTCCTAATGACCTCCAGGCTGTGATTTGCAGTACAGCCTCCTCTTTGCTTCCTTTTTTGTGGTATTATTTCAGGGCAATAACTGATAGCTAGCATGCAATTTAGCAAGGGCGGGATCAAAAATTTAGCCCTCACTGTAGCATTTGTGACACTTCAGAGACACTAGATTTCTTTCTCGCCTTAATCTGGGCTAACTGATCCCACTGTTCAGGAATAATATACTGTAGGATTTGCAGCCAGTTGAATGGTATACGTGTATAATAAAATACAAGTGATGTGCAGCAATCCTCTACCCTGCAAAGACATGGACATCAGTGTGAGACCTGCAGCCACATGATAAACAGCAAGGGCTGGGTAGTACTACGTCTCCCAGACACCGTGGGGGAAAGGAAAAGCTAGTCCCCGAGTTAATTCTGAGTTACAGTGGGGATGAGCAAAAGGAAATAAATGTAGCTCAGCACAATGTTTAGCAGCTGACACAATAGGAAGTTTAAAGTCCAGCCAAAACATCTCACACTGTGCATCACCCCACATCTCTTCACTGAGCAGCAGTGAGAAATCAGCATCAACAGCGGAGGATGGAGCACGCGAGGCAGGAGAAATCCTCTGCACTCGAGCAGTCGGTGGTGTAGCACTGCAGACTTGCTGCTGCTCCCATCAGTTCAAGAAACCACCAGGCATAGACAAGCAGAGGGGCCCCCATGGGATGTGCAGTAGCTGGGCTGCTCCCTGTGGCATGGAGTCGGAGCCTGCAGGGGGTTGTGCCTATACAGGAAAATTAGCTTTTGTTTAAGGTCCCAGTGCTAGAGGGTGGTTTGGTCTGCTCCGGTTGCTTGTGCCAACAGTCAGGCTGCAGCTGAGGAGGGAGGTGCTCTAGAGGGGAAGAAACGGTGGCTTTAAAATACGGCCCAAACCAGAAGATTGTAGTTTTCAACAAATAGCTGGTAGGAAGTCCAGGAGCTGTGGTTTACACAAGCTCTCCAGAGTCAAAATCCTCAAGGTTCATCCCTTTACCTGGGTGCAGGGTGAGATGTGCTGCAGGTGAAATTTCCATGTTGAGTGGATGGAATGGAGGCCACAGCCTGCAGTGTGTTTGTGGTGAAGCAAGTGCTGAAATAAAATGATCTTTTGCAGGAATTAAAGCATGGCAGGGTGCTGTGTTAGTGAGCTGGGGATTTAAGGGACCCTTTTGGAGAGTAGAAAGAGTTCATAACACTTGGCCCCTCTTCACATCAGGGAGGGATCCCTAAGAAATGTCTGTAGTTCAAGCACTGCTCACTAAGAAATCTCAATACCAAGAGCATCATTCACAATCTTCCTGTACCAACTACCTTACCTCTGAGGAGAAGAAACTGCATTTACCACCTGTATTATAGCACAGAGCATCGCTTGATCACCACGGGAGAGGGTAAATGGGGTTTGTTTCACTACTTTCTTTATTCAGCTGTATTTTCTCCACCTCTCACCACAGCTGGGATCTCTTCTCTGCTATAATAGCTGACAAGACACCTACAAGCTCCAAGCACAAGGCGGAGGATTTCCACCATGGGGCAGGCGGGTCCTCTCAAGCACGTAACTGAATGGCGTGAAAAATGCACCCACGAGCACTGCTTTAACAACCTGAGGCTCTGCAAAGGCTGGGGTGCCCCAGCAATATCCCCCTGAGCCGTAGCAGAGCGGTGTGGGTGATACCCTGCACGCAGCCCAGCCTCTCACCAGCATGGTGGCATCCCATCGCTTGTGCCAGGGAAAGGGGCTGCTACCTGGGTTACGGTTGCCAGCAGAGTGGAGGTGTCATAGCATGAGAACATCTGGATTATCTAGCCCCTAGCAGGGTCAGACTGGGAATGCATTTCACTGTATTATTTTGATATTAAGGAAAAAAAAGGTCCTACAAAGTGTTAACGTGACTCAACCCCATGAAAGAAAAATGACAGCCTCCTCATTCGCCCAAGGGTTTGTATCGCATTGAAGGTGCTTTTCCCTTCTGAAATGCTGCAGGGATGTTTTGAACCCTATTTAAACTGCTGATTTTTCTTCGCTTTGTTAATCGCAATCTCATCTCCTGAAGAGCTCAGTCTCTGCCAGTCACCTTAAACAAAAGCAGTGCTGAAGCGGGCAGAGGGGAAGGGGACCTGTGATACCCTGTGAGGAGGCAGCAGTGTCGAGTGAGGAGACGGTCCCCCATCCTCTCGCCCTCTGACAGTCGGGATGCAGGGCTGGGAGATGAGCCCCCTCCTTCCCCTGCGACTGGTCCCCTTTGGGGGTCTATCTGCCCAGGCTCCACCTGAGTCAGGTGTGGAGGCACTGAAGGGCAGAGCCCTTGACAGCAGCAGCAGCTGCACCTCTCTGCATGTGGTTCCCTATCCCCATCCCAAATACTTGCCTTCCACAGGTATTAGAGCTGCACAAAGGGAAGCATATAAGAGTTTGGGGGCTGAGGCTAGCCCTGTGTTTGGGGACACAGAGAATTATCCCAGCCTCTGGGAGGCTTTGTGATGAGGCTGGGCAGGATGTCATCATGCTTCATCGGCTCCTGCTGAGCCCAGAGCCAAAATGCAACGCGGAAGATGACGCAGAGTAGATGACAGGTTGCTTTAGCGCCTCTGTTAAAACCAAGCTGCACATCCACAGCAAGGGGTGTCTGAGTTTAGCTTTTGCACTAACGTTACACAGAATATTTGTAACACTCAAAGCAAACTCCTGCAGATGTTGCATGGGAAATGCAAAGCCTCCATAGGGCCCGTGTGAGTAAGAAATTGCACAGATGTGGAGGTGGCTTCTATCCTCCCCACCACCACCTTGTTCGTTGGAGAAGGACAGTCCCCCACACCTCATCTGCCAGGATGTCCTCCAGCCCCTGGGGCTACCTGCTTGTCTGGGTACCCTCACCAGCGAATGTTATGCTAGCCCAGACCTCAGCTATTCATGGGCAATTGAATAGCATTCATTGAATGCAATTGATGTCAAAGTTCAAAAATAATGTTTTCCATTTCAAGAACATTTTTATGTTCTTGAATCCCAAAGAGATATGGCAAATTCACAGAATTGCCATGTAGATATGGAGCAATATTATAGTTTACAGTAAAGTAAACCATAAGAATAAGAATTACAGCATAATAAGGTCAGAGCCATAGGTGTATAGACAGAATAAGATTTATTTATTTGTTGTTCAACCAACAAGTTGGGTGAAACAGCAAGCAAATGTTTCTGTCCACAAGCCCTAACAATGAAATCAGAAGCAGCAAACTTAAAGCTTTGCAAGTCCAGATCATATTATTTCTAAGTTTTGCTGAACCAAAGTGACAATTTGGCAGGGAAGCATAGAGCAGAATGAGACATTAGCAAGAAGCCTGAGATAGGGAAATGGTAGTTATTGTCTGCAGGGTATTGATGGTTCATCCCAGGTCAGGGGAAAACAAGACTATACCCTAAAACTAATATCTCTGCTCAGGTCCTGATTTTTAGTACTCTGCAGAGTTGTGAATTTTCATTCCCCGGTTCATCTTTTGAAGGTCTTTCTCAGGTTTCCCTTGAGGATCAGGGCTGGAGCAGTATCAGCTGTTCTGTGGGAAATACGCCCTTGGGAACCCTGAGTTTTCCTGATTTCTGTACAAATCCGCGTCTGGTGGGGAGAGCTGTCTGGTTTTGCCTGTGTACTTGCTGCAGAGCCCTTATGCCCCAGCTGCAGACACAGGACCTGGAAGCCAGTGGGTCCCCCAGCCCCGGGGGATGCTGGCCCCAGGCTACAAGCCTGGCTGGGATGCAGGGACGCCCACCCAGGCCTGGCTGATGGGAAGCACCTGGCAAAGGGGATGCAGACAGCTGCATGTCATGGAGCAGCAGGAGGAAGGCAGGGAGCCCTGCAGGTCCAAAATGCCCCGGGACTGGAAAGCAGGAGAAGAGGAGGAGGGGGGGGATGCTCCTTGTTCCTCACTTTGGAATAACTGGAAATAAACACACTGCGTGAGTGCCCCGGCTGCACAGGGACCCGCTCTCCTCCCCAGAGCTTTTCAGCTCCACCAGACAGATAAGTAGAAAAGACATCTGCCAGCGAGGGGAGTTCGACCGGCTTGGAAATTTGTGGCTGTGATTTGGACCTTTGTCATGCCCACATACTGTGTCACTGCAAGAGGAATTCAGTTACCATGGGTTACCCTATCAGTACGGGGACCAAGTGCCTCCCCTCCCAACAGCTCTATAAAAAGAGTCTCTCCAAGATACCCCAGCGGCTCCTGCCTACCGGCGCAGACTGGGAGAAACTTGGCCGCGGGGAGAGAGGGAGGGCTGCCAGAGGAGGTGTCAGCATGCCGTCTGCTTTCCAGTTTCAATGCCACTTCATTCTCATCTTCCTGGCAGCCTCCAAGGGGGAAACCAGATACCTAGAGGTGAGCAACGGGGCTGACGACTAAAGTGCCTTGCTATGCTTTTAGCTGCTGTCTTCTAACTTGTACTCCCAGCTTTCGAGCATCATGCTTTCTCGTCTCTCCCCTCCTATTCCCACTCCTCCTGCATTAAACCTATGTCTGATCCCACCACCACCCCCCATTTGTTTATCCTCCCTTTTCTCAAAATTGCACTTTTGCTGAGGATTTAAGAGACTTGCTGTGCACTGAGCTGTTGAGCTTACCTCTTAGGTGCCAGGTTTGTTCCCCTCTATTGCAAGTTGGCAGCTTTCTGACTGAGCTCTTCTACAGCTGCTCCATTCCTGGAGGAGGGATTTAATCTGCTGGTACCTGTTCTTGAGAGGTGCAGGGAGGGGGCTGCATTTCACTTTGCCCCAGCCTCTTCTTGCCCTCTTTCCTTCACCAGGTGAGGGATGCTGGCGAAGATGAGCCCTTCCTACTCCTCAGTGAAGATCTGAAGCGAGAGTTGTCCGCAGGGCAGATCTATCGGCGGTCGCTCCGTGAGTTTCTTTGGTGCTCTGGAGGGGACCATCAGTGGGTGGGAGAGTCCTGGGGGGAGCTTGGGGCTCAGGGAGGGGAAAGGGGCTATTTGGGAATGACAGAGCTGCAGGCACTTTTTGCAAGAGGGGGGAGAAGAAGGACAAAGTGCTAAAATCTCAGAAAAACTGTGGTTGAAGCAGAGGGATTGAAACGGGGCTCTGAAAAGAGGTTGGGACTCAGAGTTGAGGGTCCCCAATAAGGGGAGGAGGACAGGGATCGTCCACCCGTGTCCCTGAGCAGGGTCATATCTTCAGGGGATGGGGCAGGTGGAAAAGCTGTGGTTAGAGACAAATCTGAAGGAATGGGGGGTTTGTGCGCTTGTGCACATACACACAGAGTTTTCTGCTCAGAGATGCTTCGACATGTCATCCCCCTCCTGCACCCCCCCATTGCACACTTGTGCTTACACCTGCAAGTTATTATTCATCTTCCGATGCTCAGCAGGCTCCTAATTGCTTCAGCTGGGTCTCCCTCTCCTCACTGCCAGCCGGGTCTCAGCATGGGGGTCTCTCCTTGCTCCCCCTTTCCCCGTGCTGCGGGAGCTGGTGCTGGGTCTCCCTCCCCAGCAGGCTGAGGCAGCAGCCCCGTCTCTCTGTTTCTCCAGGGTGCATCGACATGCTGAGCATAGAGGGGCAGTTCACCTTCACTGCAGAGCAACCGCAGCTGCACTGCGCGACCTTCTTCATCGGGGAGCCTGAGGAGCTCATCACGATAGATTATGACTTTGTAAACATTAACTGCCAAGGGGGTGATTTGCTGAAGGTAAGAAGCTGGCAAGTCGTGCTGCGCTACCCCTTCCCTGCTCTCATCTGACACGTGAGACATTTGCTGTGTGTGGAAGGGCCAGGCGAACACGTGTGTGCACGAGCATGTGTGTGTTTGTGTGTGCAGAACAGACTTTCACAAAGCAGCCATCTCTGGAATGGCTGTTCCTACTCCCTGAGGTACTTTGGGTACGTCCCCCCTCATCGTCTCCCCCCCTAAAGCAAAGCTGGATGTAGCCTGAGGATCCCTTTCCAAACTGCAGCACCAGCTCTTCTAAACTTTTCCAGGAGCACGTCTTCTCAGTGTCCACACCTGGGGGACCAAAAAAGTTTGGTCAGTAAGAGCTGAGCCCCTCAGCCCTGTTAGGAGTGTTTTCTCCTTGCACCATGAATCACACGAGCCCTGCAGTTAATGATACAGCTCTCTGAATGGCTGTTACTGCTCCAGGACCTCCGCTCGCAGGTCACTTAGCATCAGCTTATTAATGAGTGGATCGTTGCAGGCTTTCTTTCAAATGCCCCCGCTAGAGCTTTTCAGGACGTTGGCTGTGAACAGAAAGAGGTTCATGACTCAGAGCTGTTTATATTCCAGTATCAAAAAACTTTACCAGCGTATTTTGCTGGCAGGCAGAACCGTTGACCAAGATCTGAACTCAGTTCAGGAGAGAAGGGGAGGCTCGACAGCCCCTGGCTACTCCCCTCACCTTGCATTCTGCCCTTTGCTCTGTGGTGGCCATGCACAGCACAGACCCCGTCCTGCCTGCTGGTGAGCTGAGCTCCAGGGAGGAGGAGGAGGAGGAGGAAAGCTGCCCTTCAGCCCTTTCCTTGTCAACCTGTCTTGGAAAGATGCTGTCCCCCTGCTTGCTTTACCCTGGGGAATCCTGTCCCTCCATCCCATACCCCTGGCTGGGATCTCTCCCCTGTTGCTACAGGGAGGCTGATTTCAGCCTCTTGTGGGTCCAAGGATTTTGCACCTCGACTCACAGCCAGTTATGGAGGCTAGAAGAATGCCAAGAGATCTTTAAGGCTTTATAGAGGTTTCCTTCCTTTGATCATGGGGTCCCCAGCTTCTGCATTATACTTTTGTATTTATACAGGCAGCTTTTCCCTGGGGTAATTTAAGCACCTATCATTACTTCAGAAAATTTACAGCTCTGGCAAATCCAGAGACTGATCCTGCAGCTTTTCCATGAGGAAGTCCCACACACGCTCATATTAGGATTGCCCACTGAAGTGATGGCAGGACGAGGTCCTTGGATTTTCGAAGAGTTGACTGGAGCGTAGAAGGAATTACCGGGTAAGAGCGGCTAGGAGGGAATTGAAACAGCCAGGCAGGCAACTGTGCAGCTATGCTAGCATTAATATAGATTTCTAGTTCTGACACATTTCCTTGAAGACAGCGAGGGCAAATTGTTGCTCTTTTTGTTGTGAAGGAAAGATTTATAGAGGTTGCTGCTTAAGGTTCAGCCAAGTAGGCAGCATTTGTTCCGCTTTCTAGTGGTTAGGACGAGCTGAAAGAACAGAGGCAGCAGAGAGCAATACCTCTGCCAATAATTCTTCCCCGAAGCTTTATTGTATTCCAATACCTCTGGAAGGCCTCGGGGCCAATTAATGACAAGCTGCAAAACATGGATGGTGGAAAATCACAGGCCAGATCAATGGACTTAATGCCTAGAGTTTGAGAGGGTGATTTATATTTCATGTGGCTTCCAAATCAAGCTGGTCAAAAACTTCTCTTCATAACAATGAAATTGCAATAGTAAGGAAAAAAAAAAAAAAGCAAATGTGATGATGCAGGAGTAACAAGAGCTGCTTCCCTCAAGAAAAGGTCACCAGAATTGTCACTTGAAGGAAATAAAGACAACATTAAAATTTAAATGTATCCTTTTCCTAAATATGGATTGAAGCTTGAATAATTTGTTAAATGCTAGGAAATGGATAATTACAAAGAATTTTGTTTTTAATTGGTGGCTTTGAACAGGCCATCTGGTGTCAAAATAAAACAGCGTCTGTAATACTTCATGTTTCTGTTCTCTGCTAACAGAGCGATAAGCAAAAACCTTGTTTTCAATTATTGAACCCCCTGTAGGTATTTGATGGCTGGATACTCAAAGGAGAGAAATTTCCCAGTTCCTTGGACCATCCCCTCCCCACTTCCCAAAGATACGTAGACTTTTGTGAAAGTGGCAATATTCAGAGGAGCATCAGGTCATCGCAGAACGTGGCAATGATCTTCTTCAGGATTCACCAGCCAGGCAATGGATTTACCGTCACAGTCAAGAAAAACGCCAACCTCTTTCGTAAGTCTGCCTTTTATACCGTCAAATGGGCTTGTGTTTGGGGCAGGGAGCAAAATGAACGTGTTGGTTTGCATTGAATTCTCTCGCTGGCGTTATCTCACTGACACGGCTTCAGTCACGTCAGTGGAGGCACGCACACCTGCACGCCTGAGGATTTGATTCGGGCTTAGTGTGTGTCTCAAGAAAAAAAAAGTAAGTGAAGTGTAAGAGATAACTTAGGCATGGCTTCAATATTCAGGACCAGAAGGCTCTTTCTTTCAAAGAAGATCTCTTCCAATCTAATATTGTCATGTTCCAACACATTTGGCTAGAACAAATAGTATTAATTGAATCTCAGCAATTTCTAGATCTGGGTGAACAATGAGGAAAAAATATTTGAAAAAGTTCAACAGCAAAACCAGTGTATTGAATAGTTATGTGACAGTTAGGAGTGATACATGATCTCAAGGATCTATTTGCAAGTTATTTCCCTAAGCCTGGAGCTGGCAAAGGCGCAAATAATGGTCACTTGCCCCATTTTTCCAAGAGGGGACAGGACATTAAACAATTATTGTTCAGGCCAGTCTGATTTATCTGCCTCACCATGCAAAGGATGAAGATGACAGCACGTCTGCCCTGTCCTTACTCCGAGTTGCTCAGACACAAGCCTGGAAGCTGGGTCTCCACGCTTGTGTGGCTTCATGCCCGTGGATGTGATTATTGTGTGCAGCTGCTGGAGGTGGCTTGTGTCCTTCACTGGCCTGCTGATGCAACTGCAGGCTTCCAGGTCTGCGAGGAGGATCCCTTGGGCTGCACACGCAGGTCATAAGCTACTCCCTTATCTGAACTCTTAAGTTTGAACTCTTAAGTTTAAACTTAAGTTTAAACATGTAGCCACTCTAGTTTCAATGAGATGTTTTGCAGGGTAAGGAACTCCAGTTATGAGGAGCAGGATATGACTTAGGGGTTTGCTGGCAATATCAGGTGATAACCAGCCAAAGCTAAACAAAAGCTCTGCATCCATATTTAGCCTCCTTCAAACTGGCAAACAGTACGAGCCCCCGACAACACGAGCCCCTGGTGTATGGATTTGGGGTGTGAACTCTCCCATTGACCGCTTCACCCTCAAGTTCTGCCAGACCTCATGCTACATGGTAAGCAATGGGTTGGGAATTTTTAGGGAACAAATGCCATGCAAGAACCCCAGAAAATGCCATATGCATATTTTTCGGCATTTGGTTGTAACTCTCAGTAATTAAATCATCTGTTCTTTGTTAGTACTGAAAGTACATCATTTTGCTACATGCAGTGATGACTGCACAAGTAACTCTTGTACGTTCTCCCGTGCCCCAGCTTGCAATGTCATCTCTCAGACTCCCTCAGGAAGGTTCACCATGGTCATTCCTCACCAGCACAGAAACTGCAGCTTCTCCATAATCTACCCAGTGGTGATAAAAATATCTGATCTTATCCTGGGACATTTAAATGGCCTCTTTTTAAAGGTGAGTTGTTTGTTTCCTAAGAAATTACTACCATGTGCAGTTTTCCTGGGCATGGGAGAGGGAATGGGGTGAAGCGGGGATAGCCTGTGGCACTGGCTGCTAAGGCATGTGCGCTCCGGGCCATGTGCGCACATGCTGAGGACTCTGGTTTCCCCCCAGAGATGAGAGCTGGGTCTGTCTCTGTCGCTATTATCTCTGTAATGTTGCAGAGGCAATCAAATTATGCAAAGTACCGTTAATGCATGTAAATATTGCTTGCCATAACAAAGGGTAAGAATTTCATTAGAAAGAAAGGAGTGCTTTCCCAGAGAGCTGTCTGTCTGTATTTAAACTAATGAAAGCAGCAAACACTCTGAACAGAGAAAGGAGACACGAGTTAGATAGTGAGGTATTAGCATGGAGAAAATACAAACATGCTCACAACTGATTCCCTGCTTGGCATGCTGAGCATCCTCTACTCCATCTACTCTGATGCACAGCACGGTTTGACCACAGCATTCGGTGCTTGGTGACGACCAGGCAGGAGAGGACAAGACCTGTTGATGGCACCCTGTGCCTGGGAGGTCTAAAGAGGTGCAGATTTCAAAATATCCAGAAGGATAGGAGCAAGAAAGTTTGTTTTGTGCTGCCAGTGAGAGACTGGCAGCCTAGGTCCTTCATGGGGACTGCCAGTGTCTGAGCAAACCAGGCTTTGAGAGACGGTCAAGTGAGTTGACTTATTCAGCAGTGGACAGAGAGGGACAACAGCAGGAGGATGATAAAGAAATCAGGCACTTAAATAGCAGCATATGGGTGACAGCCCAAAGGTGCACAAGGTGTCAGTGCCAGATTTTTTTGGCAAACAGCATTAATTTTCAGGAAAAGAACACTTGTGGGTCAACACCTTGAGCCATTGTCGTCATATAAAACTACTCTTTTAGTTAATTCCTACTTTAATTAAACTTTGCCAGAATAGAGCATTTTAGCAACACTTATTGCTTAGGAATAAGTATTGTATAGTGGAACTTAAGTTCCTGCCTGCCAGCTGAGCGTGGGCACGCATGCAGCCCGTGCCTGTATTAATTTGTTCACATGTCGAAACATCCAGAATCAGATTGCTTATCTGCACTAAGAGCAGTTGAATCAACACCTTAATTACTTGTCAGCAATTTTCAGAGCCTACTTAGGTCTTTCTTTGGACTCCTTTAAGGAAATTAACTGACTAATGTCAAATTGAAGTAGCGCTGCTCAGGATGAGAACAGCCTGATTTCACTCAGGTTTGAGCACAGAGGACTTCTAAAACCTACTGTTGGCTGCAACCATGTCTAGACAACTGCTACCTTTTGAAGATAAATTATAAATAACACTTAATGTCTGCCTTTTTAGAAACCATCAGCAGGCTGTGCAGGAGTGGGAGACTTTGTAGAGCTGCTAGGAGGAACGAGCTTAGACCCATCCAAGATGTTTCCTCTAGCTGATCTCTGCCACTCTTTTCACGGGTCTGGTAAGAACTCCTTTTTCCACTTACCTCCACCTGATAAAATAATTAATCAGAGGGAGTCGTGCAGAGCCCCTCCAAACCCAGATTTCCTGCTAGACTGGTGAACTTCACATGTAGCAGAACATGAGAGCTAAAGCTACTCGAGCCTGCAGCTGGGCTGTGTGATACAGCACACCCACTTCACTTGCCCCTGCAGTAATCATTATAACAAGGTTAAATTACACATATTTTTAAAATGCTTGTCCTATGACACATATGATTATTAGAGTGTCAACAGATAAATGAGCCTGGAAATTAATAACAAATGAAGGCAGAGTGGTTACATTTTCTGTTAAGGAGTTTCTTCTCACTTACTGAGTGTTTCCAAAGCCTCCTCTTCTGCTGCAGGAGTACACATACCCCCAAAAGCCTCAGGGCTCCCACTCTCTGCTTTGTACCCCGGAGGAGCTCTGAACCTGTTTCATTATCATGCCAGGTCGGTGACCTCTTTCTCCCCATAAAAATAAGAATTCCCAGTTTCCCTAATATTGAATACAGCAGAGTACGAAGTGTTGCAGTGATGTGACAGACAGGTCCCTGTGGCACATATCTTGTACCTCGGGAGTACGAACGGGTGCACCAGAGAAGTGGCAGTTCCACAGGGTTGGAGAGCAGGAACGTGCCGGGCACTTGGCCCCTGTGGTTTCCCTTGCTTTTCATCACACCACAACTTAATGGTCCGGGAACAGTTTAAAGCTTTTAACTGGCAAGCGCTGGCGCTGAGTGAATACTAGCACTGTGACGAGGTGTGAAGGAAGGGAAATCCCATCTCAGCAGCCCCCGCTCTTCTAATGACCCACCAGATTTCTTCTCCAGTGAGGAAGGTGCTCCGAGTTCCCCAGATGAAACAGGCTTTGCCAAACCCCCTGCTCAAATGGCTCATCTAAAGCAGTGGTTAGTCATATGCTTGATTTCCCCCAGAGTGAGTCCATATGCTCGGCATTGCCATTTGGGTTTGTCTTGGTGGGACTCTCACATGCCTTTGTTACTGTGAAGAACCTCCTTATGCACAAAAGCACTCATCCCTCTAACACGAAACATCTCAATATTTTTAATTTTGGATATCTCCAGGATAGGGTGCCATTACCCTTACCCATCGCTTATGGTATCTAACAGTAGCGTACCTTCCCAAATGCAAACATGTACAGACCTCTGCGTCATGTCTACCTATACATACGTGAGACTGGGAATTGAGTGGCATTTGCATGAGTAACGGTTACAACACTTGATTGAATACCCACCCCATTGTAAAGTAAAACTAACAAATACAAAAGAAGGTATTTGGTCAGCAATACAACCACTGGCTGGTCTTTACTACACACAAACCTGCTTTGTTTCCAAAATTGTACGTATCAGTGCTTTGTAATTCCCAACACTATATATCTCTTTTCCTTCACTCTCATATAAGTGTATCTTTGTATCTCCTCTAATTCTCTTTTCCCTAACTAGCCCAAATGAAGATTGGCTGTGACAATACTGTGCTGCGAATGGTGTCCAGTGGCAAACACATCAACCGTGTGACATTCGAGTATCATCAACTCGATCTACAGGAAACAGAAAACAGAAAGGAGAACAGCATTGAGGAATTCTGCTTTCCTAGTATCTGAGAAACCAGGCCACACATTTTCATGTAGCTAATGAAAATAAGGCTCTGGTGAATTAAAAAAACATGTATTTTTCCTTTAACCAGCTGGTATTATCGAGCCTTTGTTTGGTACAAGCATATGTCTTTTTTCATAAAAATCAGTCATTCCTATGAGCAAGCAGGAAAAGACAACCAATATATTAATCTTTGTTATTATCATTATATTTTTTCTGCAGTATTTAAGCTCATTTACCACATCGAAAATCAATAGTAAGAACAGATGGTTGTGTTTCCCATATAAATATTATTAGGAAAACAGACACAAACTCTCTGTGTATCTAGTCTGAGGACATACGAATAATAAGTATAAACAGCAAGTGTAAACTTCATGCAGGAACTTTATCCTTTTATATCAGGTATAAACAAAAAAATTAGATGGTGGAATACACTTCCAGTTTTGTAAGAGGAAACCCAACATCAGTGTGTGTAAAAACTACTGGTTTGTTTATAACTATAATTTATTTCTAATGACATGTTTTTAATAAAAATTTATAGCATGGAAACTTCCTTACACAAATCCAAACATGAATAAATACATTCAAAGAGTTGGCAAAATGTTATTATGTTGTATTTTTCTGAAGAGCTCTTTTAACATTCTGGTTAAACTTCCGAAGTCTTGTGCAGTTTTCTGGAAATGATAATTTTGAACATATGTTGCTGTAAAACTGTGGACTATTAAAGTAACATTATGGGCAGAAATTTGGTTTGCCAATGTTGCATACACCTTCACATGGAATATATTGCAGCCGTACACTTACTGGCACCTTCCCTGTTTAAGGTTTTTGGTCAGGTGTCCTGCTGTCCTCTGGAGGCAGGGATATACAAATGTAGGTTAATTTTTTCCAGACTGTTGGTGTCCCAGAAGAAGAATGTAAGCCTGGAGGGCTCTAGGAAGCATAGTGCAGCAGCCGACCAGAGCTGTGTCCTAGCTCGGAGAAAGGCAGATGGACTGGTTCGTATGTTTTCTGGGAGTGCTACCTGGCAATAATGAAAGCAAACTGTTACTCCTCAGACGTTCAATTAACGATCAACACTGATTAATCCATCTGCATGCCTGAGATCTTCCACACAGATTTCTGGCTCTTAATCTCACAGTCAGTCACCAAAAATCAAGTGTCTTGAGTATTCAGCAGCTCTGAAGTTAATCCCCCCCGACTGAAGCAGGTGAAAACTACAGGATGCGTCAGACTCTCCCTCTGTAGGGTTTTGGGAGCTGAGTTTTGGTGACTGACTCATGAAGAGAGGGATGTGTTTGGTAGCCTGGTCAGACTCGGGCGAAGCCCTGCAGGACTGTGTTTATGGAAGAAGTGGGGATTGTGGGAACGTTTTGCTTTGTTAAAAAAAATATATCAGGCAAAACTACTGCTGGTTACCCCGAGGCATGGAGCAGCCCTGGCTCAGGGCTCTGAGTGGGGGCTCCTTGGCCAGCACATCCCTGCTCTGGGCCCATGCAACCCACCATGGGCTTCCTGGGCCCCCAGTGCAGTGCTGGTGGTGCTGGCATGGCCATCCAGCACCAGAGATATCGAATCAGGGAAAAAAAATCCGGGCTCAATGACATAGCTTTTTTCCTGAGGGAACTTGCAGTGACGGAGAATCTCTGTCCCCTAACATCCCCTTCAGCTCATCCTTTCTGGAGCCCTAATCATGTCCAGCCCCACCAGCCTTTGCCGGGCACCCTTCGGTGAACCAGGTCAGGTTTCTGGGCTGGGCAGTTTGGGAACAAGCTCGTGGGCTCCCATATCAGACCATACCTATCCACATGACTACCTTCAAACTGGGGAGAGGGAGAGGTCTTTAAAATGGTGCTCCTTGGTCACTAAGAAACACAGGAGGAGTTGAAACATCAACAGATTTCAGGTCCAACGGCTCAGGACTAGATCACCAATGAAGAGAAACTCTCTTGCTTAGTGCAGTTTCACAGTGGGATTTCCCACCTTTCAGCTTTATGTGGTACTTTTTTTTTTCAATCCTAACATGACTTAAATACCTCCATAACACCAACACCAGAAAAGATACTTAATGTCCAGAGATTTGGGATTTCTCCTTCCATATTATACAGAAGTGGACTCTATTACTAAGAAAACTTGTTATAGATGGAGGAGAATGAAAAACAACACTGCATAGGACAGCATCATCTATTGCTATTGCTCCATGCGTAATACTCGAATACATGGTGGTTTTCCCAGAACTGGTTGTCACTTCACCTACTCCTTTTAATCAACACAAATTTAGGCAGAACCATCAATCACATCACTCCACTCTGTTGGCTGTCTTGGAAAAAAACAGACCCCAGCCAGCTAGCCATTCTTTCGTCTGTGCTTTAAGCTCAGGCGGAAAATCAACAGTCTCTTCAATCTGTGTACCTGTATTTATGGAGGCCCTCGTCATTTCAGGAGTTGCAGAACTTCAGTCACAAGAAGTCAGTTCACAGATGTCAAAAGTCACAAATCCTCCAGGGTTTAGTTCTGGAGAAGCAAGGAAATAAGTATCCTCCTGAATGAAAAGAAAAGACAAGGCAACAAAAGCACTGCAAGGAAAAAAAAAAGCAACTGAAAGTTTGTAAAAGGAAAAAAAAGAGAGCAGGATAAGAAATATGTGAATAACATGAATATCTGTTGAAAGAAGCAAGAAAAGAACTTATCAATTTAAAAGGTTGTAGCCTGGAGGCTTACAAGACCTGGAAAGCCTCCTAAGAACTAAAAAAAAAAATCAAGCTCCTAACAATAAAAATGGAACAAAAGTCTTTGAAGAGGCACTGTATGCAAATGTTGGTTTTGAGAAGAAATTGTACGTCCAGGATTTAGACATCCTGACATCTGTCATTGTAGGCAAAATCACCAAAACTCACAATTAAATGTTAAAACCTACAAAATTGTCAGGAGAAGATGTGAGTGATAGGCTTAGTGCATGTCTGAGAATGAACCACTTGTCTTAATCTTTTTGATTCGTCATCACTATTGACTTTCCCCTAAGAAGTGATGTAAAAGGTGGCATGATACCACAACAGCACTACACAGCATAGAAACACCATGCTAGATTTGGAAGGAAAACCACTGAACTTGGACTGATGGGTCAGCCAACACTCAAGCAACGACTAAAAAACCCTTCAGCACCACAAAGGAACCTAGGGTTAAAAATTGTCGTTTGTGGGGAAAAAAACAGCAGTTCTTACTGGAATCTCAACCCTGGAAGACAGAGGGATACAGGACATGAATCAACTCCTGCATTTCTGTACTAACATGAAATCTAGGGTGGCTGTTCAGAAAAAATAATGTAGTGAGTTGCCCAGAGGTGGGAATTTCCCACCTTAATTAAGACTTAATGATTAAAAGTCTTCTACTTAAAGACCATGCCATAAATCTTCAGCTTAAAAGTTATTTCCATCTTTACCAGGTATAAATGAAATAAATTAATAACAATTGCTGAGATTTATTGGAGAGTGGTAAGTCTTAGTTGTTGAAATTACCCAGAAGAGAAGATGGAAGTACTCCGGAGGTAGTGGGAAAAAAGCTAGAGCACCTGTCCCTGTAGAAGTGCCCCTGGGCATTTGACAGAATCAATCATCTGAAATAATGTTTGTCAAGAGTTTTCTGGCAATGGAAAGGGGAACATTGTTACAGGACACAGAGCAACCAACACAGAGCATGTGCCAAGAGCCGTGTAAAATAGGTCTTGATACAGGAATAGATACAGACTTGTTCAATCTTTTTAAGAGCAAAAGAACTGTTCACGAATTAAGGATTATTTTCAATAAGCAAAAGTGCAGTAGAAATGTTTTATTAAAGTTAGAATTGCTGCCTTCGGAGGTAAAAACTCAGCAGAACAATCGTAACTTAGAAAGACTGACAATAGTGAGATGTCACAATGATTTCTTCTTTTGTGAGGTCACTGTCTGTCCCCAAAATTAGATTATTTGTTCTTAAAGCAATGACAAAAAATCACAGACTTCTTGGCAGTAATGTGCAACTCCCC
Organism: Fulmarus glacialis; assembly: GCF_000690835.1. NCBI lineage: Eukaryota > Metazoa > Chordata > Aves > Procellariiformes > Procellariidae > Fulmarus > Fulmarus glacialis. The sequence continues at coordinate 30,963 of NW_009212877.1, read as the reverse complement.
ATAATGATATGCAATGATTTTTTAAGTTAGACTTGTTCTGCTAAACTAATGTTGATTTTTATCTTTCACAACTGACAATGAAAATAAGCACTCAGACAAAGACAAGTGTGGTCTTTCTGAAAATGGTGGTCTAAATGACTTTTAAAACATCTTCTAAATATCTGCTCTGCTAATATTGATTCTACGAAATTGTGCCCTGCCTTCTTTGTGTTGGAGTTTTGATCAATAGTTAGGAAGGAGTCTTCCGGAGGCTGAATAATAAGGAAAGCAGCTTTGCAGAACACATTAGGTGCTTGATCATATAACCTGCTTCCCACTGAATATCCACTGCTGCAAATTTAACATCTCCAGGGCCATCACACTGCACTGGCTTCACACTCCAAGTGGATTTTATGCTACCTGCGGGGATGACATTGTTTTGTGCACATAGGGTGTAAAAGGCTCTGAACTCCGTTATTCTGCACGGGAATACATGCAGCACCAACTGTATATCAAGGACCAAACTAATTCTTAAGAGCTTAAAGAAATTTCACTTGCCTTCATGAAATGCACACTTCTTAGGACCTCAAAGCTGTACTTACTCAGTTCTAAACACAAGCTAAATTATACTTCAAGGAAGTGATTCATTATAGTCATTTTTATTCAGAGCCTCATTACTTCTGGTATCTAAGTAACTTTCTTGTTGATAAATTGACACAGTTTTCACTTTTTTCCCCCACTTTGCTTCTTATCTTTAAAGATCAGCAACAACTAATCATAGCAACTATGGATTTTGTATGCACATCATTTCCTATTAAAGGAAATGCAGTGTATTACACGTGAGTCACTACAAAATGAAAAGTTTTCATTATCTGTTCTTTTGAATAAAATTGATATTCATGGTACCGTGCTGCTGCAAATTACCATCAAACCATCAATTACAGTGTTGACTAATAGTTTTTTTATAACTTTGCCCCTCAACAGAACAGCAAGCAGTTTTATAATCAAAATTTGCCTTTTGTCTATACACTGGTACTCAGTGCCCCTCATTGGGACTCACACAGCATTTTGAAGGACCCAGGCATGTCCTTCAGGTCAAGCATGTAATTCCTGTTTCGTGCAGGACACATTGCTCACAGATGTCCCACCACGCACAGTCCCACCCGGGGCTGGTGGTTCCCAAAGCAGCATGGTGCTCAGCAGCACCACCTCCTGCCAGGAGCTGAGACCCCAGCACTGGAAAAGAAATATCTTCTGGCCTTCAAGCTCACAGGCACTTTCCCTGTCACATCCCTGGCTCTGCCTTGCCCAGGCTCCTGGAGGCCCATGGCAGGAGACTATTGCGCTACAGCCTCCTGCTCTCCAGGGCACCTGGTGAGTCTGAGCAAACTCTTGTCAAGCTAGGGCCATCTCGGCTCCTCTCCCATGGGAGACGTCCAGGCTGAGCCCCTGGGACACTTCCCATTGCTGGTGGTGAAGAGGTGCTTGGAGAGGGCTCTTTTTTTGTGCATGAGAGCAGCAGAAGCTGCCCTATCATCTGTTCTGGCCATCAGGGCCCATTGGCCACTGCACATGCCTCGGACATGGGCAGCTATAGGCAGGCAACTGGCATATATTTAAATAAAACATTATGCAAAGCTCAGTTATTAAAACAATCTGAGGCAATAGTAAAGGGTATGATTGAGTATTTATCACACAACAAAAATAAAAATTACAGAATCATCACAACAGCAGGTGATAAAAGATCATAATAATTTGTCTGAAGAACAATTATTCTGTCTTTGGAAAACTCAGCTTTAATTAACTGACAGATATTGGCGAATAACTCCAGCACAGTAGAGCTGGCTGAACTCAGACACAAAAGCTGGGTGATGATGACTCCTTCTGACATCTTGTTCAGATGTCATCTTGTTGACATCTTCTTCAGATGTCAGACCTTCCATTAGGCTGATGGGGGAACTTGCTGAGAGTCTCAGCTGACCCTACCTTGCTGCCCCCAGTCTCAAACCACTTCTGGTGGTGGTAAGTCGCAAGAGGTGCCTGGCCCAACTGGAGCTGGAAACATGCAGCTCCACAACCTGCAGCTGCCACCAACTGCAAGCCAAACCAGGCACCTACCGACATCAGAAGTAGCTGGACATGGATTTTGCAGATCCCAAAAAGCCCTTCAGTGTGGAGCTGGGTGTGTGGGGAAACAATTAAAACCTAACCTCTCTGGAAAGGTTTCACAAGCTTTTGAATCAGGAAGTCTGTATTTGCACGGGAAAGATACTCTTCTGATGAGTTTTGTGGGCCCAAGGACTACGTCCAGCAGACAACACAACAAGCAGGTTCAAAGCATTTTTGTTGTAGCTTCTCTGAGGATACTACAAGATATGACAAAATGAGCAACATGTCTAAGTAGCTCTTGGTTTCAATCCCCCTCAAATTTAGGTGCTGTAGTAAACTAAGCTTTAAACTGGGCACCTCTTGGAGGAGGTCTGAACACAGCCCCAGGTTTCTGGTTTCTCTTAAAAATATTTTGGTTTGGAAATCTGGCTCTTTTGCGAGGCAAAGGAGATTGATAATACATAATCTGCCATAATCTAATTAGAGTTACAGTAAATTCTCCTTCAGTCCTGCCAGATACAACAATTAATTGGAAGCCAAAATGAAGTGTCCCAAGTGAAGAGGTAACCAAATGAGGTTTAATCAGTCAAGCTGCAGCCTCACCTTTGGGAATGTGTAGGCAGTTTCTTACCGTACAAAAGATCCTGTGTCTTCACGCTGCTGCAAGCTCCTGGGTTGAGCTGAAGCTTTGAGAAGAAGCAACATTACTGGTGAAAAAAGACTCCTGTTAAAGTACATTGGGTTCCTTTAAGTAGGGGAGATGAAGAAAACTAGAAAAGACCAGCTTGGAGGCAGGAAGAGCTGGATCCTCAAAATAAGAGGCAGAGAAGAAGTAAATCTGGGAATCTTTACAGAGCCATCCCCGCATAATAGAGTCCATTCTTAATGCAGCTGATGCACACATTTATTATCTCATTACATTAAAACTTGTAGCTATCTTTGGAAGAAGATTGGTTTTGGCTGATCCATTTGTCACTACAGCAGTATCAGCCCTACCTGTCTGAATATAATTTTTTTTATGTCAGAAATAGATTCTTCACAAAACATGGAAATTGATGTGTGTTTACTATCGTAATTTGGTTGGTTTGAACACAGATAATGAGGATTACAAAAATAAGAAACCTGCTTGGTCTCAGCCCATCTGAGCTGTTCATCTCTACAGTCAGTGGATGGTACAATTTTCTGAGGAGCTGAGGATGCAGTGGAAATGCTGTTTAGATGATCCAATCTAAAATGAAGAATGGGCTAGATTCAATCCTGGGGGATTTGCCCCAGTGGTTTTGGCTTGTTCTTATACCACACCAGCTTAATTCAGGAATGTGATCCATCAGAGTTTGTTCCCACATCTTTGCTTTTTTGGACAGTTGTTCTAACTGTCTGAGCAGGGAAAAGCGAAGCAGGAGGGGAAAGTTCTGGCAGGTGTGTATTTGCATACTTTACAGAGGACACATCAAAGTCAAGACTTTGGAGCCTGTATTGCATCAAATGCAAAAGGAAAATCAATTGGAAAAGGCCAGGCTGGTTCATCATAACCCAGGGGTACGATTATATTACTACACAGATGCAGAAGACCCCATTATTGAAAAGCCAGCAGTTCTCCCACTGACTTCAAAAGAATTGTCACAAAAACTGCAGCACTGCTTAACTCTGGATAATAAGATCACGCACACAGATCATACATACGCTCATGTTTCTTGTAGAATTGATTAATTGCTATGCATGATTAGTTATTGTTGACTACTGGATTAACTACTAATTCCTATATAACTTACTATTACTATTATTACTGCTATTTTTCATATTTGGATATTGTTTCTTCGATGTTTTCTAATTCACAGAGGTGCAGTATAGGATGCAGTAAGCTTGCAAAACTCAAAACTGGAGTAAAACTAAAAGCGGGGTAACTTCACCAAAAAAACAAAAGCAGACACCACAGCTAAATAGCGTGTGTTTGTCATAAAAGCGAGAGAGGAGCAGCCTGACCTAGTGGGCACAGCGCACGCTGTGTGCAGATTGCATACTGGTTTTCAAACTCCAGCAGAACATCAGCAGGGGACACTAGTGGGAAGGTTCATGGTGGAGCAGGGGAAGAGAGAATCACAGCCACAGAGAAATCCTGGTTCTTCATTTAAGAGAAAGGGGAGCCTTTACCTTCAGTGAGATGGGGTCAGGTGCAAATGCCAGCCCCTTGCTGGGACCCTTGTGGGGGGTCTGGCCCCATGGACAACAGCTGTGTGCTCACTGCGGTCCCCAGCCTCACATAATTGTTCTGGTTGGAGAGGACCTCGGCAGAACATCTGGGAGCTTGCTTCATAGTTGCACCAAGTTGCTCAGGGCCTTGGCCAGTGAAGGCTGGAGTACCCCATGGACAGAGAGGCCACAATCCGGCTGCTCAGCATTATCCGGTCCCTCCAGTTGTTTCCTAGGTCTAAAACACCCTCTCCATCACAAGGGGGCTGGGGCACCAGTGAAATGGACCCTGGCCAACACCACGGATCCCACCAGGCAGCTGCCATCCTGGCATCAGCCTAGCATCACAGAGTCTCAAAGCAGATGGGCAGCAATGGTGTGCCTGGGGAGAGTCAACTTGCCCAGCTTCAACATGAAGGAAGAGGCAGCCTGCCAGAGGGGTTGGAGGAGGTTCTGGTGCAAACATAAGGACCATTTCAGTGGCATCTCAACATTGGCAACCTGATGCAGGATGGGAACTGGATGCAAACAGCGATACTGTCACACCATGTGCTGAGCATAGGCTGTGGGAAGGGGTTTCCCATCTGTAGTGACCACTGGAGTGATCTGGGGCTGGGAGATGTGCTCTAAGCCAAGACCTTCTCAAGATCAGTCTCACTGAATGATCAGTTTTGTGCCCCTCACTACAAGAAGGACATTGAGGTGCTGGAGCGTGTCCAGAGAAGGGCAATGAAGCTGGTGAAGGGCCTGGAGCACAAGTCTTATGAGGAGCGGCTGAGGGAACTGGGACTGTTTAGCCTGGAGAAGAGGAGGCTGAGGGGAGACCTCATCGCGCTCTACAACTACCTGAAAGGAGGTTGTAGCGAGGTGAGTGTTGGTCTCTTCTCCCAAGTAATTAGCGATAGCACGAGAGGGAGGTTTAGAGATTTAGATTGGACATTAGGAAAAATTTCTTTACTGGAAGAGTGGTCAGGCCTTGGAACAGGCTGCCCAGGGAAGTGGTAGAGTCACCATCCCTGGAAGTATTTAAAAGACGTGTAGAAGTGGCGCTTAGGGACATGGTTTAGTGGGCATGGTGGTGTTGGGTTGACGGTTGGACTCGATGATCTTAGAGGTCTTTTCCAACCTTAATGATTCTGTGATTCTGTGATGTGTATAATTGGAGCCATCCACAGTGTCAGGACCCTCTCACTGGTCTGCAGGGAGAAGCGGTGTCCAGGAACTGCAGATCAGGTTTTGCTGAAGCAGGCATCCAAAATGGATCAGGTGAATGGCACCAAAAACCTCTCTGTTTGGCTCTGCTGGCCAGGGGACCCAGGATCGTCACCTGCGTTGCAGGTGTCCTAGTTTCTCCACATGCACTGGAGATATTACTTGATTAAGTCACAGAGATGTTTCAAATTCAGGCAGCAGTTGATAAGTAAGCTTCTGCACAGCCATAATAAATATAAGAATTTATTTGTTATTTCTCCTACACAAACAGTCACTTTCACTGCTTCAAGGAAAATGATTCCAGATTGAAATTTTTGGAAAATACTGCCTGGGTCAAACCCTACAAGTGAGTATTGAAATCTCCAAAAAAGGGACAGGAAATGCTACCCCCTCTGTGACTGGTATATCATCTATAGGAATGGAGGGTTAATACAGTTTTCTGAGAAGAGACACTAAGAAAGGGCATTGCGCATACATAGAACAAGAGAACTTACGTAAATTCAAAGTGATGTTCTATTTTTGCTGCTGTTAATTAAATGTTATCTTGTGTGCTTCATGCTTACAAATCACTTCAGCTATTGTCAGATCTCAAGTAGCTTCCCTTCATTTCTTCTTCTTCAATGAAAACAATTTGAAAGTCTCTTTCAGCGATTTGCTTTTAATTGGAAAGCACTCCCAAATGCAAGACCGAACAATGTGGTCACTGATGTGCATTGATACTGATAAAGCATTATTTGTCAAGTCTGTGTTTAAAAGGGAACATCTGACTGGAATCTGTAGCATGGTTTATTTTCACCCTTTTGCTTTTTCTCCCCTGAGATCGGGTAAGCCTCGGGAGCTGTATGAAGGCAGGCGAGCGCTGGGACTCTGCCCGGGAGCACAGAGACCCCAAACCACCCAAGGTGAGGTGCTAGGAGCCTACACAAACACACCAGCAACTGAGGCCGGCAGGTGAGTTTTGTGCATCTCATCATCATCCCCTCATGATGGTGGAGACAGGGGGGCGGGAGGGTCTAAAGCTGTTTCCTTCTCCTCTAAAAATAAAAGAAGCCAGGAGACGAGTAGGTTTTGACTGCTCTGTTGAGCTGTCAGAGAGGGTGCTAGTGACTGAGGCTGGAGTCACAACACTCCTCTCCTCCTCTGCCTCCTCTTCCTCCTTCTGCCTTCTCTGACCCTCCTCTGTGCCACTTGCCCGGCTAACCTGTCACATCAGTCCACTGCCGAGCCAGGGAGATTATTCAGCTCAGCAAAGGACCCGGTGAGCCACTGCAAGTCGGGGGCAGGCACAGGCAGCTGAGGCTGGGAGAGGGTGGAAACATGCTCTCCCCTTGCCAGCAGTGGCAAGTCACCGGAACAGCCTGAGCCCTCCCCGGTTTGTTGGGAAGAACAGGGAACCACAGCTAATTAACGATCTGACAGTGCTTTGGGATCACACACAGGGTAACCTTTGCTTTCCAGGGACAGCCCATGAGACAGAAGGTTGTAAATGGAATATGTTAAATGAGATGACTTCCCTTTGCAAGCCTCAAAGCACAGTCTGGGCATTAGCTGTCCATCTGTTTTGTTTTCTTCGGTATTAATACCTAGGAAAAAGATTCAGAATCGACATGCCTCTCATCCTCTATTTATGTGGCCTTCTCGGGAAGGCTGGAGAAACAAGGAGCAACTTGAAGCTGCAAGCTGCAGATACCATAAGGCAAATGGCTCCACTGAGAAATGGCTTATTAATTCTGTCTTGATGTTGCACGCCTTTAACAAGAGCTATCAAGTGGTACAATCTTAATTGAGCATTGGAAATAAGTCTCTTCTTCTAGCTAATGTTGTTTCTGGATTAATGGCACTCTTGAACAGATTATCTGGCTTTTTAAAATAAACGCATATTAATGATTCTTTTTCTTTTTTGCAGGACTGCCATGGAGTATTTTTAACCCCAGTAATACATTGCTCTGTGATAATTCTAATTACACAGATAGCTAAAAAGCCACTTGGTCAGTTTTCATTAGAAATTCAAGCAGTCCTTTCACTTGTCTTGTCTTCTCCAAATTGCCTTTATTAGCCCTTATCGTCCTCATAGGTTCCAGCGCACAAAGGATTCACTGCTCACGTAGGTCCTGCCTGCCTGTAGTGACCACTGTCACAGGAGCAGAAACATTCAGCTCTTCACAGACATACTCAGCACCCGGGACCTCGCTCCGTCTGACTCAGCTGCTATTACTCACACCTCTCTGTTAAGAGATTAGTCCCACCTCTGGTTACCACAGAGTTTCCCACTGCTACTTACATAAAACTTTTTTTATCCCACTGGTATTTGTATTTTCAACATTGTCTGTTAAATAATGAAAAATAAATTGGTCTTTAATAGGGACCCTGGCAAGGGTCCAAAATCTCCCCCCTTCTTCCCTCCAAGCTGACTTAAAGAGAATGAGCTCAGGGATACAAAGTGAGATCATCTTTTAGCTGTAGCGGTATTAGGTTTTTCAGTCCATTTATTTTTGCTGATACATGGATAAAGTGGAAGGAGCTAGTACTTTAAGATGTATGTAGGAACTGGAGTCCAATGGTACAGGACTTTATTTTTAATAGATTGTTTCAGATAGACAATGTAGAATTAATCCAAGCCAAAGCCTGAGTTCACATCCACCAAATAAGGTAACTGCAAAATGGGAAAATCTATGGGCCAAAACTGTATGCTGAAATACAGCTATTCCTTGGTGGGCAAAACACAGAGAAGACATTTTCCGTTTTTAGGAAATTCAGTGCATAAAGCAGGAGGATATGTGAATAGAATGGCATAGATTTATCCTGGATGTTGACTTTGGGATTCACTTGAAGTATTTATATCATTTAATAAGAGAGTGCCAGCGACCAAAGAGAGCTGATGATCCACCTGCCATCCACACTGGGCAATTGTTGACCCTGTTGCTGGCCTCTGTTCTAGAGCAGATCTCTTTAGCACGAAACTTGGGCATGTTTCAGAGGACAGTTTCTTCCAGGGACTTGTTGCCCCAGGCAGCATGGACCAGCCTGCATTGGACTAGTCTACTCTGCCAAAAATCAGTCTCCAGCAGGATTTGTACCCTCAGATGTCCTTCAGACACCACCTTTGGGAGCTGTAAAACCATGTTATGATTGCAGGCCAAACTAACATCCCCAGTAGTAAAACAGAAAACAAATATGTGGCTGAAAGACCTCATCCAGCTGAGGTCAATGAGAGGTGCTACCTCCACTCTGTCCCTTCTCTGCTGTCCCCTTTATACCAGCCTTGCTGAGGATGCTGCAGTGGCTGAGGCATGTATGTAAAATGTGGTGGTGAGGTAACTGGTACGCTCTGGAAAAGTCACTGGGCCCCAAGGTCTGGAGACCCAGGTGGCCTGCTCCAGCCTGGGGGCTCCCAGACCTGCGTGGCCTCAGTGACCAAATGAAGCCACCCAGAACTGCCCACTGTGGTCAGCAAGATGCTGCCAGCTCTTGTGGAGGCAGCTGTGTCCTCAACAGGGTGAGAGAGAGACGTGAGTTGCCCTCCTCCTCACAGATCTTCTTTCTTTATCGTGTCTTTTTTTTTTTTTTTTCTGAGCATGCCCTAGTCTGTATCTTTTGCCAGTCAGCTGGGAGCCTGTGACCCAGAAGCCCATAGGATGGATGACCTTAAAAGCTCCATATGAGCTTGTAAGACCACAGAAAGTCTAATAGGGTTACGTGTTTTACATCTGGATTTTGCTTGCAATGAAGCTGAGAGTAAGAGACTTGTCACTTACAGAGCTGGGATTTCTGTCTTTGCTGTTCTTTCCTCTCGCAGTCTTTGCATGTTTGCCTTGTCTCAGGCTTCACAGTCAAAAGGATGCATCAGCTGCCTCCCTAATCTTTCCTCCAAAAACGCCCAGTATCACCCATACTGCCACTCCAGGGAGTGGCCAACAAGAGACTGCTCCTTACTAAATCTCTCAACTGATGAATACATACAAATGCTCATTAAATGAAACCAATCCTTGACATTTCAGATGCCTTTTGCTGCATTGGCAGAATAGGCAATGGGAATGAGAAGTGTTTTGTGTCTTTCATAAGCAAGCTGTTCGTTAATAGCAATTATTTTCAGTTACAAAGCTGGTAGAGGTCTCTACTCAAACCCCTAAATCTTACCTAACTTTCAAAGAAGGTGATCATGTCAGGCTAATTTACCTTTCTGAAAGACTTCATTGTGTCTTGTCCAGTACCTGGTGAAGACAAAGCCTGGGATACAAGACCACAGACAGCTGACTGCTGTGCCAACATTTTGAGTTCCTGAATGCAATTACTACTACTCCGTTATGACTAGAGCTATGACCAAAGTGTTTTTTTAAGCTATGAATATGTTTTTATTTTAAGGGGCAAGAAAACCTCAGATTAGTACCTAAACACTCCGTATTTATTTAACTGCTTGTGAGTCATGGAAATAACTGTTTCTCTTACTGAATTGGGGTGAATGCTCTCCAAGCCCATACAATGACCAGTGTAAACAATGAAGAACATTTAAAATTTGAGTTTCTTTCTAATCACCTCTCAGTGAGTTTCTTAACAAATGTGGTTGAAAGGCACATTCATGACATTTTGATCTTTAAAAGAAACAAATGCTTTTTGCGCTCAGGAGAAGGAAGGGGGTTGGTATTTAGTGCATCTGAACTGTTACTTCAAATGGCTGAAAGATATTTCATGTCCAATTAGCTCTAATTTTTTTCAATTTAAAATTCTTTACTTCTAAATTGGCTGTGCATGATATTTCAGTGCCCATTTATTGTATTAATTATTTTAGTCAGAGGTGGAGTTAAAAAGCCAACACAATTCAGGTCTGAATTAAAACATTTTCAATTAGATTATAGTATAGCATCACTGTAGTTAAAAGCCACATTTTAAAGCTACTGCGTCACTAATCGAGTACCAGAAAACACCGTTATAATAATTCTAGCGCAGACATAGAAAAGAAACAGGACACAGATAAGCCATACCCCTGGAACAGGAAATGTTAGCCATGGCCTTGCCATTAGTGGTGGAAAATTGGCCATTTTATCCTCTTTCTGACCAACACCACAGCTCCCTGGGCGGCAAACCAACCTTTGCACTTAGCGAGAAGCACTTGGTGATGGAGAGGAGCCAGCTTTTCTGTTTCAGAATCATGCCTCACCAAGTAAGGCAACTTCAGGGACCTGCTACCTTCTGCACCTGAAACAGATCTTAACATTAGATACACTTTAAGGTTGAATAAAATGAGTTTATTGAACAGGCAGACAAAGCTTAAGAAATTAGGGATGATATTTGGGGGCAGCTCCTGAGAGCTGAGAGTGACTGCACTTCCCAGCCTCTTCCCAGCCTCGCCAGGTCCCTGTGAGGTTCCTGCTTGCCCTCAGCAAGCAAGGCAGGCTCCCGGCTCCCGGCTCCAGTCCCCCCACGATCGGCATGGCCCCCCCAGCCGCGAGCCACTGCACCTGCCCCTGCCTTCCCCCACATGGCTATGGATGTAAATCTAAATCCTCTTCTGGGGAACATAAGCATATTCTGGGGCTTCCTGCAATTATTGGCTCTGATAATTGGTCCAGCCACACATCTGAGCTCCTGCCCGGCTGCATCACAGCAGCAGCAGCAGCAGCTGTTAGGGCAAACCATTTTGAAATCCCTTTTTTCTGCTGTGGCGGGGCTTGACTGAGTTCATCACCCCTGACATAAACCTGTGGCAGTACTGGAGATCTCATCCGATTACTTCCCACCACCCAGCTGTACTGACACAGATTTTCATAGGGGTGGCACTCTACAGCAGAACAGGAAAACGGGGCAGGATAAAAGCAACCTTTTTTTTTCTAGCTATTGCCAGAAAAGATTGGACAGACTCAAACAAGGGGGTGCACAATGGGATGGTAATATGTGGCTGTGTGTGGAATGTGGAAATGCTTTACGCTGTCATTGCAGCAGAGGTGTCATTGGAAGTTATGACTGAACAAGAAAGTCCTTCCAAAACTCAAATTAATCACTTAGTTGTAGATATGACAAAGCCCTCAGATCCCAGCTGATGTCTTTGCATTCTCTGAAGCATCAAGAACTGATGAGGACTGAAACAAAATAACATCCTGCAAATATAATGTGAGCCCACCTCTCCGATGTCCTTTCCTGAATGCACCCAAATGTTCACGATGGACTAACTGTTCATGAGTTCATAGTGTTTGGGGTTTTTTATATTTGCATCTTTCCTTAGGTGTTAAGACCAAAAAACTGAATCAGACCAGTATTTATTGATATTCAGGCATTATCAGTCATTAAGGTATCCTTGAAATCGGTCTATTCAGTTTTAGTTCCCTAAAGAGCCAAACACAAACAAATGTGTACAGGCAGCACACGCAGCAGTGAACCTTCCCCCAAGAGAAATCATGGGAAGTGTTTTAGTAAGATGTTTGTGAGTCTCCCTTGAAAAGATCATTCAAAAGGAAAATGCAAATTCCAAATAGTCATTATTTTGTTGGTTAACATTTTCTGAAGCCTTTTATTCTTAGACAACTAAAGAAAAAAGAAAAAAACATCCTTGGTTCCATGAAAAAATCCTGAGGAAAAGCCTTAAAAAATTGTATTTTTGTCAACTGATTAGCTAAGGCTAGAACTTCACATAATTGAATATATCACATAAGTTCTACAGCTGAAGGCATAATTTACTGATTTATTGCCTTGTGAAGCCTTTGGGTTTAGCAACTTGTACCTTAGGACAAAGAATCAGGTAGAAAGTATGAAATTTGATCAGTCAGACTCCAGAGAAAAAGGCCCAGAGCTCACATCAGGAATGCAGGGCTTTTCCCTTATTTCCCTTTTTTGGCCCTCACACCAGCTTCTCCCAAGAGCTACTGAATACATCTTTCATTTTTGCTCTTTTATGCCAGAATCTTAAAATTCTACAGAACAAATTGGAAAACTGCTACATATGCTTTTCAGCTAGTCTGGAAATCGAGCCTGTTTTCTTCAGGTTTAGATAGGATGTTGCACAGTGAGTTTCCATTTCCACATTAGAAAAGCATTTAGAAAAATATACTGTATTTCTTGGGATGTAGCTGTCATTTTAATATGAATGTCTCCAAAGAAATATATCTTTTATATAGCATAATGACATTTTATCATAGTATCTGCTTCCCAGTTCCTTGCACATATTTGCTGCAGTGCTACCTCCTCTACTGGCTGGGTGATAACTTTGTGATGGCATTGGTGAAGCAGATAAGGGGGGGAAAAGGAATCCCTACATTTTACAGGTTTTAAAATGATTAGTTACATTTCTGTTATCATACGTCCTATATACAGGCTTCTTCTGGAAACAATTACCTTAGTCACCAGAATGAGATTTCAGCTTGAATCCTGTGTGATTTATATTTCTTTTTTACCCACTGTATGGAATAATACAGATTGTTTTCATTTTAATAGCCATTTAAATGCTAGTCGAAGCTGGATGTTATGTAAGGTTTTCTATTATGACTAATAGGTCTCTCAGCTATCCATAAAAATGTATAATTTTTTATTTCTCACCAACAAACAAAGACAAAAAACCTCTTCCTAACTCCGATTAGAGAAAAAACTTATCCCTCAGACACCCTGTTGTTGAATGCAATTCCTGTAGATGAATTGCTTCAGCAACCGTTCTTTTTTCCTGGATGCTGTTTCTATGTTTCCTGAATTTAGGGAATGGTGCAAAGACTTTGCAAAAGCAGTCTTCGTTTGCTCAGTGGCAAATCTACCACACCTTTCCATACCAGCCTGCAGTAGGACACAGCAAAATTATGTGAAAGCCACCAGCGCGGCTCAGTCTTGGTTGTCCAAAATGGGGCCTGTAGATAGATAATCAAGGTAATTTCATGATATAAAGACATTCCTCATAAGCACAGAGACAAAGGGATGGCTTATTAAAGTTGCTGTGCAAAAGGGTGGCAACGTCAGCTCTGAACGTTTGTGGTCTGCAGAGCAGTAAATGTTTCACCGAACTTGTCTTGCTATCAATTTTTCTTCCTATGCTAAGTCATTCTAGGTATATTTTGGTCTTGTCCAGAGCATATTTTAATCAGCCCTGAGCAGATGGATAAGAACTGGAGTTTTGCCTCTGAAAAACTTTGAAAGCTCCCTGACATCTGGTGCAGGATAATGATTAAGACTCATGAGGATCTTGAAATATTTCTTCACATAGGTCTGAGTCATACTTTCAGCCCAAGAGGAGAGTGTGCTTGGTATGCAGAAGCTGAAGAACAGCAGAAGTAGTTGTCTGACTGTTTCCTCCTAACTTCCAGCATTGGTAACTTCCAGCATCAGCACTACCATTTTCAGGCAGCCGGGGGCCGAGTTCTCTGAGGCGGGAGGGGAGGGCGCCCAGGCTGCTTCAGTTCCTCAGTTTGTTCAAAAATCAATTCCTGCACAGACAGGAAGCACTAGTGCTGATTTGGAAATGTTTCTGCTGGTATTACATTAAAGATGTACCATCAGTAGCTTAGTAATTAGAGGTATCTCTCTGAAGTGCCTGAAGTATAAAATAATCTATTTAAGATCTTTCCAAGGAAAATAAATGATGTGGCAGGCCCTGGTGGAAATAGGGTAGCAAATTTGTACAACCCTGTAATTAACTGCCAAGCTGGACTGTGGTATCAACAACAGACACCTCTGATCACAGAGAAAATAAACTGGAAGTCTGTATTTGAGCATATAAAAAAGACATATGTGAAAGATCTGTCAAGCCCATTGCTCCAGACCTGCTGCTAGTGTGCAGCTCAGAAATATAATTATGCTGTATAAAAAAAAAAATATTCCTTTCGAGACATTCATATTAAAGTGACAGCTACATGCCAAGAAATACAGTACATTTATCTAAACACTTTTTAATGCAGAAATTGAAAGCTACTGTGTGAGATCCTATCTAAGCCTAAAGAAAGTTGGTGAAGCAAGAGTCAAAACTAAGGATGAACTGAACTTATTTAATTAGGTATGAATGAGCACAGAGGCATTTTGAGTTGTGTTTTCCAGTATTTTGCTAACACATATATTAAACAATTCAGTGCAAACTTAGGAGACTGTCTTGCTGAGTGTAACATCTGTATGTGATTCCCCACACTGGGCAGGAAGTAAGGAGGTGAGGGCAAGGATCAAAACTAAGGATGACCTGCACAAAACTTTAGCAGAGACTGATGCACATGGAAGTAACTTGACAAATCCTGCGTAACCTGCTTTGACCTCGTAGCTGACCCTGCTCTGAGCAGGAGGTTGCACTAGGGACCTCTGAAGGTCCCTTCCAACCTGAATTGTCCTACAATCCTATAATCAGACACAGACTATAGGGATATCATTGCTGAAAAATGGAGACCACCACATTTTTCTGAAATCAGTCACCACAATCACTAACCCCTTCACTCTATTTATAATTGTGATGTCTATATTTAATCTCGTGTGCAACTACACTTCTGAGTAATAGTGACGACTCCAGTGACGGCTACCTCAACAGACAGCATCTTGCTGTTGTCGGAGCTAGAGTCAGATTTGCATTCAAATACTGCATAGCCCATCAGTACCTGTCATGGCTTGACAGAAAAGTTTTACCACATCACAGGGCTTTAGGCATGTGACTGCTTTTTAAGGATTATTTTGAGAAAGACAGACACCTACATTTGGAACCCTCTTTGTACAATATCTTAATTTAGCTTGCAATTAAAGTATGCAGCTGGGGATTTAACTAGAGTCATTATAAGTTACAGTGGTGGCCTACCTGTCGCCCACAGCCTCAAATTCACTTGTGATTGGAAGGAAGTCTCCCCTGCTGATCTTTGGTTCAAATAGACACAGCACAAATCAACATTTCCTTTGGTCGTCCTAAGAGAAGGCAGTTCCCAGCCTGAGCAGCTGGTGTCGGCTTTAAGCCAAAAAAAGGCTGAATGGATGGATTTAGGGACAGAGTCATAAAATGACTAATCGAAACAGAAGCGCCTAACTCTCTCAATAGTCACATGCTGCGCTGACATTTTCGGGCAGGTCAACTCTAGATGGCCCAGTTACTCTGTGGCATTCAAATCAAATCTTACAATGTGGCCCTATTAGGGCCAATCATTAATACCCTTTTTTGCTAGTGCTAAAACACTAGATGAAACGCCAGGTGACTCCGCAAGCTCTCGAGACAAGAACTAGCAAAGAATGTATGACCTGCTGAGTAATGAGGCCATTTCTAGGTAAAGATGAATGTTTGCCTGGGAGCAATCTTATGGTTCACTTCACCTGAAAACCTTCTCAGAAAAATGCAGATGCTGCCATACTGGATTCCAAGGGGAAACATAATCTAAAGAACCCTCAGAGGCTCGTAATTTTAAAAATTTTTATTTCAAAGGATTTCACAGAGACATCACTGGGGGAAAGGGCTTTGTAGACATCTGCTTGATCAGGATTTTCTAGGATGTCTATGGAGCACTTTATTAGCAAAGTTACTGAAGTCATCTTCTCAGCCATACAAAAGAATACATAACTTGTGGGACATTACCACGTCCCTTTACCATGATGGCTGAAAAGATGAGTTATAGGCACTGATAACATCTGCACAGGGCACTGAACATTAAGAGTTTGCAACTTCTTATAGCAAAGATGGAATTCAAGCTGCCCTGCATTTTTATTTTGAAAAAAAAAAAACAAACCAATCTGCAGCTGGAATCTTACATAATGGAGACAAATGTTTTCAGTGGAACTTAGAACATACAGTATTGTTTGCATTGGTTCACATGGGCTTGTACGAGGTATGCAATGACTGGCCATGCCCTACGCGCATAGGGCGTGCCTTCTTTCAGCTACTGACACCTTCGCTTGGCACTGATGTATTCTTCCACGTATTGTCTTCTGCATCTGTGGGTCATTTCAGGGGAACTGATGCCTCTGATTTCTTGTGACCTGGGTGATCTTTGCACATCAAAGACCACTGATCATATGAATAGCAACCTCCTTTTCCCTCCAACCCCTGCCCTAGCCTTCTTTTTTCCTCTTTCAATCAGTGACTGCCAGATTTTCTGGCTATGACAGAAAATACGAGCCTGACTACCAAATGACTGTCCCTGTTGTCACCCCGTTAGAATTGCTGCAGTCCCACTTGGGCTCACAGGCCAGGGGCTGGGGTTCACCCGGAGGGATGAAGCAAGCTCACATTACCTTGGAAAATCATGCTCTCAGCAGCGCGTGCTTCCACTGCAGTCTACCAGCACCTAACAGAATCAAAAGGTCTTTCTGAACAGCCTGGAACGATCATATTTTCAACCACTGGAGTCAGGTATCTCAGAGGTATCTCAAGAAATACCATGTACTTACATACTAAATAAGTTTCTATTTTATTTACAGGACAACTCTGAATATCAGTCCTTTGTGGGTATTACCATCTTTGCATATAAATTCTGCGTAGGGATAACTTAAAGAATTAGGATCCATATATGTAACTTTATGTTTAATCTGCGGCTTCAAAGAAAAGTATGCAAAACTTTTCACAATGTGCTTAAACTAGTAGGCAAAGGCAGAAGACAGACACAGTCTCATTTGTCTTCAATACTTTAGCATGGGCTTTCTTATCTGATTAGAGGAGCAACTGAAAGGGTATCGCAGCTGTTGCTTGTGTGTGTTGGGTGCCTGTAAGATCTGCTTCTGAAGCTTTATCTGTGCTGTGCAGTGTGTCTTGCATTAATGATTTATATAGCGGTTGCTAGCAAGCAGGTTTATTTACAAAGCACGGTGCTAGCTCTACGGTGCTAGGTGGTGTTTACTAGTCTGAGGAGTGGCTCACACTCATCAGTTAGTGTGATACCTGCCCAGATTAAATTACATTTCTGTGCACGGTCCAGGCACAATAGAGGCAGCAGCAAGAGCTAGTTCTACCTTAAATTTGTCACTAAAGGATGTGGATTTCAGTTAAACGTGATATATTTTTTTTCCCTGGATGAAGATCTGGAATATGGGTATACAAGATTATGCTAATTATGTAAAGGCAGTTTGTCAGTGGTTATGTCTGTAATGTTTTGAGGTTAAAAAGTTAGGGAGAACTATAGTTCTTCACTTAAAAGCTGGGGTTAGTCACAGATGAAGTGGGGAGACCAGGTACTTCCTGAGTCCAGACACACAACCTTGCTGTGCTCACGTCTTAACTGCTGTCCTTCATAGCCACTAGATCCTGCACACCACCCTACTGGTAAGATCTTGCAGCTTTAAGGAGCAACGTGCTTTTCTCTGAGAGACAGAGCAACTCAGCAACCCATGTGAGTCCTCAAATACTCCCCCTGACAAATTGTATTTGTTAGAAATCCCTGAAAAATTCTCATTAATCTCAATTTTACCACAATGCCTCAAGACAGCAGGTCTCAAGCAGGGAGAGTCACAAGAGTCTTGAAGAGTCCCCCCCGCAACGGCTATGCAGGGGGAGGAGGGAGGAGGCTTGCTTGTGTATCTCCAGAAGCTGAGGAGAAGCTGTGGCAGGCTGAAGAGCAATACAGCACAGCTGCATTGACACTTATAAATTCAAGCACACCTAGGGACGGTCCTGAGCAGAATTCCCCAGGACGGCACCCTTGCACATTGCACCGACTGTGCCTGTGACTCCGTTGCTCCTATGCAGGAGACCAGGACCCTGCTGGCCACCCTTGTCCTGGGGTGGTGGGCAGCTGGCAGAGGAGCTGGTGCCTCTCAGCTCTGGCCATGGCAGAGGTGGGAGCATGAAGGGCACAGAACCACTGAGGAGCTGTTCTTCCCCATTTGATTTCTGCATGTGCGAGAGGCAGTCACAGGATTGTGCTGAGGCTGAGGGCTGGGGCCATGCAGGATGTAGCCACTGTTGCAGCTGTGGCCTCCGCCTGCTCTGTTAGCTACCCTGTTACTACTGCGAGAGGACTGCCTTTTCTTGCAGGCACCTTCCTGGGCACTACTGCCAAAGCAGTTGAGGAGGAGCTCAGTCTTGGTGGGCAGACTTATGCACTTCGTTGCACCAGGCTCACTAGAGAAGAGCTTAGGGGTGGCACACCAATATTGGGGGCGAAATTGCTAGCCCAGCTCA
>NW_009212877.1:8755-11516 GCF_000690835.1 Fulmarus glacialis | reverse complement strand
GAAGAGTGGTCAGGCCTTGGAACAGGCTGCCCAGGGAAGTGGTAGAGTCACCATCCCTGGAAGTATTTAAAAGACGTGTAGAAGTGGCGCTTAGGGACATGGTTTAGTGGGCATGGTGGTGTTGGGTTGACGGTTGGACTCAATGATCTCAGAGGTCTTTTCCAACCTTAATGATTCTGTGATTCTGTGATGTGCATAATTGGAGCCATCCACGGCGTCAGGGCCCTCTCACTGATTCTATGATTCTATGATTTGCTGTGACCAACCACAAAGTAATGGGGAAGGTGGCAACTTGCCCCATACTCCAGTCAGTTGCTATGCTAATATGCATTTCTGCTACTTCTGCTTTACTTGCCACAGTAGCCCTGGGACACTGTCACCTGAGAGCATAACAGGTCCCCCTTCCCCTCACCTAAAGAACAATTTTTGCCTCCATGTAGCACCAGTTTCACCAAGGACCTGGTCTCAGAAGATGCCATGTCCCATCTGGGCCCCTCTTCTTCCCATCAGGCAATCCAGTTTCATTCACCAAATCCAGGCTTGAGGGCCTGGATTCCCAGTTGCAGATGATGACTTTTGAAAGAGCTAGTCCCTGGCTGCAGGTATCAGCCCTGAGCAGTTCAGAGAAGGTCTTTTCCATTAGTTGTCACCTCCTGTAGTCAGGCCTGGCAGTTCCTCTCCAACTCCTTCACACAATGCTGTAGGATATCAGAAAGACTGAAGAGAGATAAAGGATCAAAGCGGTCAGGAGAAAACTTCACCACCCTGTGGTGCAAAGTGGTCTGAGAGGCTTGATTATAAGGAATAATTTTTGTCTTGTGAGATTTTCCATATTTCTCTGAAGAGTCATTAAAAAAGGGTGCATACATCAAAGTCACAGACCTTTGCCACTGGCAGCCACCTGGCCCCTCTGGGAATTTTAATGGCTTGAGAATATATTTATTTCTTGGTACACTACAGCTGTTGAAATAAGTTCCTATTCTTACCCAGTTTCATATTCAAAATTACCCAAAGAGTGAATATTTTTATATCTCTGTCCCTGATGGCTACTCTGGTAAAAGATAAATTATTTGTATCAAAATATCTTGAAAAATCAGGCTAGCACAGGGCAGATTTTTTTCCTCTCATCTGAAAAGCTATTAGTATGTTCCTCAGGGAAGAGGTGATTAGTTTGTATCGGCAATGTAGTAAGAGAATTCTCCCCTAAGCCTTATCGTTAGGCAGAGGAAAATACAGCACTTGCCCCAGAATTATGATGCTGGGACTAGTTAATGACCAAGAAGTCATTTGAACAGAGACATGACAGTGAGTAGCATTACACTTTCATACTACAGCATTCCTGACGTGAGTAGCTGAGTTACGAGCATCATTACGAGCATGAATAGCAACTTTTAGAAGTGTTTGTGCTCCATCTGCAGTGAAAAAGAGGGCTGCTGAAAGACTCAGCATCGTCAACACTAGCAGCAGGGAACAGGAGAGTAAAGAAAGAGAGAGAAAAAAGCTAGTGGCATCGTATATAATTTAAGCCTTCATTCAGTTTTGGTATATTTCAAAGTTGTTTCAACATCACTAATTCAGTAGCTGGATCAGGTATCAAACACATCAGTAACGGTGAAAAGTTTGATCTTCTGTTGGTCCCACTTGTAGCCAGTCTCATACTCCTTCAAAAACTGGGCCTGCAAATTAGCATTCTGGAATTTGAACAAGAAGTCCAAAAAGTGAGTTTTGGTGTGGTTAATAACAAGAGGCAGCTATAATGCTTTTCAGTTGATGGGGATCTTACCAGAAATTTTGTGGTGACTTGTGTGTGTATATGCATACGTAAATCACAATAGAGATTTAAAAGAACAATATAGGAGAAAAAAAGCAGTATAGTTATCAAGATAATTCTAACAAAGGAACTTAGCGTCTCTGTGTTGGAAAAGAAAGAATAGTGGCCATTACCACCTGGGGAAAAACTTTCTCCTACATGTTCTTTTCACACTCACCCTGAGTTGCCATGTCCCCTTCTCTGGGAGCTTGGAGGCCTGTGAAATCTCTACTGAGAGCTACTGCACAGTACACATCTGCACGAGAACTGTGACTTATTTAAGTCTTAACTTGTTAAGTCTTAATAAAAAAATATATTTACAGTGAACTCATCACCTGTTGTAATAAATTTGTACAAAGTTTGCATTCACCTCCTTTTTTACATTGGAAGTAAACCTCCATTGTGGTATGCCTCCACTGTATGTCACCAGGAGGACAGAATGACAAAGGAAGATTTAACAAGGATTACAAAGTTCTAGTGTGAGGGACCCCACTATACCCAAGGTAAGAGCCACCTATATTAGTAAGTATGGATTGAGAATCCATACAGAATCAATCGCTGGAACAGGGACGTAGTAGAGCCCCCATCGCTGGAGATTTTCCAGATGCGACTGGACAGGCTGCTAGGTAATCTCATCTAGGCTCACTTTCCCACAAAAGGTTGGACCAGATGATCTTTTGATATCCCTTCAAACCTGGGCTGTCCTATGATTCTATGAAAAATCCAGGAAAAGTGCCTGAGAAAAAGACAGCTAAGAAATACCATTTAAAGAGAAGGGCCTGGTTAAACCAAAGGTTTGGAAGCAACTGGTTTGCAAGAAGAATCTCCATGTGGAAAGAAACCATTGTAATAGCCTCTGAGGAAGGCAAAAAAAGGTTTGAGTTGAGAACTGCTTTGAAACCATGGTCTTGGGGGAATTTTCACTGCTAACCTTCCTGATTTCAAAACACA
>NW_009212877.1:0-8742 GCF_000690835.1 Fulmarus glacialis | reverse complement strand
GTGCTTTTCTAACAGACAGCAAGAAGAGAACTTTTGCAGGCCTCTGCTCATATTAAAAAAATGCTGACGTTCATGGTTTCTTGATGTTTGGGAAGCCAACTAAGCAGGGTGGTAAGAAAAAAAAAAAGACACCACAAGTTTCACCACAATGCAGAGCGATCCCACCAAAACACCTGCTACGCGTCCCTTTTCTGGCTTTTCAGCCGCATTTTTAGAGGTGAGCTGCACCTCAGCTATTGACCCAAAGTATGGTGTGTCCCTTCGAGAGCACGGCCTTCCTAGTGAAGCTTTGTGTCCTCCTTGCTATAATATTCTTCCTGATCTGTTTTAGAACTTGATGGAATATTTTAGGAAGATTATATAAATATCTCTAATGAGGATTACAAGGGGGAAATAAAGTATGTCCCTCTAAGCAGAATGACTCAAAAAAAAATTGTATTTTGCATGATAAAAGCACTAAACCCTCTTTAGACTCAAGTGTGTGTGTGTGACATGTAAATACAACTTTACAGTTAAATGCAGAGACAAGTTCCTACAGTTCATCCACAAATACCTTTTTAAAGTTTATACTGACAGACCCTGTTTCAATGGGA
The DNA here is from genome assembly GCF_000690835.1 of Fulmarus glacialis. Classification (NCBI taxonomy): domain Eukaryota; kingdom Metazoa; phylum Chordata; class Aves; order Procellariiformes; family Procellariidae; genus Fulmarus; species Fulmarus glacialis. The sequence goes on along the minus strand of NW_009212877.1, from coordinate 8,149 downwards.
AAACTCTGAAAAAACTACAGCCTGAATGTTCTCTTCCAGGACACATCAACCCCCAGAGGAGAAACCACAGGAGAATTATAGGGGCATAATTGGAAACAGGATATCATGTTGAACATTGCTTATTTGACACAACTTTTGTTCCGTTCCGAAGAGGTGGAGGCTGTTGTGGATGTGAGGAATGAATCAGACTCAAGAGGCTGCTGAGAATGAAAAAGAGCTGAAAACCCGCAACCCTAAATGTTACTTTACCCCAGAATAGAAAATAGAGTAATTTTTGCAGAAAAAAGTACATACTAGATAAGAATCAGAGGTATTGCCTATGTCTCAGCCCAAAGAAATATAAAAATTAAAAATTCGGCTTCATATCAAAACCACTGATGGCCTGGACATTGAGTTTCATTTGGATCTTATTTAGTTATCTTATTTAATAATTAATAGTAAAAATTGAAAAATAATTGTTTTTTGTTTTAACTAGATTAAATCCAATTTGGCTTTTATTCAGATAATAGAGCTACTGAGATAATTTTAATTCATCAGGCTTCCAGTGGAAGATCAGGTAATTCATATGGCATACTTATTAAAATAGGTCACATCTGATTTGCACTTAGAGTCTCAACGTAATGCATTGCAATATGAATAGTTACATGCATCTCTCCATGGCTATAAATGACTACAGTAGTTTTGTGATTACCTCTCCAGTTATTTTTTAACTAACTGATAATACACCTATAGAATTTCTCATGAAATATGAGCCAGCTGAGCAAAGCTGCCAGTTTAATTAACCCAGTGATGAGATTGCTTCCTACCTTCCCTCACAAAACCATCTCTATTTTTTTTTGCCACAATGACCCAGATAAAAAAGGACTGCATTTGCAAGAAAAATTCCTTTAAAGAGAGCCTTTTCATTTTCACCAATTTATTTACAATGTGTTACAAATTCACACTTGCACACCATCCAATATTTCTGCGTTCCTTCTGATTCTTCGTTAAAACCAGAACTTAAAAATTATGCAAGCTGTAGCACGAACATGATGGGGGGAAGTGGGAAGACTGCAATTTGCACAGCTAATATTTAAGTATTGCACATCAAATAGGCATAACACCCACATGTTCTCGCAGTGTGGTTGGTCATGGAGAGGTGGGCACACTTTTCCCCCCGCTATCACATGATAACTACGTCACAGGCAGTTTTCTTGCTTTTGAGCCATCTGATTCTATATTGGCCTTTATGACTGTTTCTCTTCCTATAACAACCACAGTTATCTTGATTTCTGGGGCATGGTACAGGCAGAGAAAGCCCTGTAGACAGCATGCAGGCAAACCACATGGGTCTGTGTCGTTTCCCAGCCCTTGTTAGTTTAAGGTTTGCCAGAGGCCAGGGTGAGGAGCACGAGGAGCGTCAGGAGCGCTGGTGCAGAAGTGCAGATGGAAGTGGGACTGCACATGGGTATCTGGAAAGAGCAAAGTGGGAAGGCATGTTCCTTGGGTGCAAGCATACCACGGATGCTGGAGACCATAACAGCATACCCCAAGAAAGAAAAGAACAATCTGTCCCGCTGCTGCACTGACAAGAGGGCATGCATGACACAAGCTAACAAATCCACCATGATGGTCATGCCAGTGGCATCCTCATTAGAGGAGGCTGTAGCATCCCAGAAAGGGTTAGCTGCAATAATTTTGGCATCATTAGCTGCAGATGTTCTTTCCGGGATCTCCAGCCTGAACCCCTGGTATTGAGCTGTGCTCTCTTCAGAGAACAGCCTACGTTTACTACTCTGACTCTCGACTGCATTAATCTATTTTTGCCTTTGCAACTGAGCAAAGTTGTTAGAGTTTATTTGTAATCATTAAGTGAAGATGCTGACGTTTGGCAGCTTTATGCCACTGGAAAGAAGTTGAATAGCCTTCATAAAACATGGAACTAGAGTTAGCGTCTAAGCCAAGGACTTTAGGTTGGTGTTGCCTCTGTGACCTGCACCTGCTGGCAGGTGGACAGTGCCTCACAGCAACAGCTCTGTATGTGTATGTGCATGTGCTGTTTGAGACGAACTGCTCAGGGGGTAATGAGAAAATGCAGGCAATGCTATCGCTTGTACAACAGGAAAGGGTCATTCATATTTATTCCTCTGCAGTTAACATGAATAACAAGTTCAGAGAAGAGCATTCCAACTTTGGAGCAACTTGGGCGCCTGTGTTAAGGTGTCTATTCACTCTACAGCACTAGAGATACGGATATCTCCCAGCAGCAGCGATTCCTAAGGAGAAGGGTACAAAGAAGCTGACTGTCTCTTAGATGCAGGTGACTCTCTCTCTCTAGGGTACCAATTACTATAGAGGCGACAGGCAAGCCTTGCTCTGTTGTTGTGCTGGTGGCCCTTAGATCAGATCATCTCAAGAGACAGCAACAAGCCATTTTCAGTGGCTGTCTCCAGCACCAGTTGATTCAACAAAGCTAAGATTTGCTATTTTTTTGCATGCACTGCTTTTGCCCAGCTCTTCAAGAAATCTTAGGTGAGATTGAGGAGCATAAGGCAGGCTTCCATAGCTCATTCAAGTCAGCTTTATAGCCCTGTTTTGTGTGCTTCTATATCGATTAACTCGCTTATGTACCCAAGCCCAAATTGCATGGAGAGAGGAAGAAAATTAGGTTAGAAATCCATCATTTTGCCTAGTTAGGCAGTTTTCAGGTCTGTGCTTCAGGGCATTTAAAAAACCACAATCCTTAAATGCCATCTAGTGGTAAAAGCTACTTTCTTTTTACATTTCTGCTTTACAGAGAAACGCAACTGGAAAAGGAGCACTGTGCAAAGTCATGGTTAGACCTATTTGGATTTTCTGAGTTCCCTTCACATTCTTATCTTTGAATGTCGTAAGGTCAGAAGCACTAGGAATATTGGAAATATGTTCACAGACTTAAGCTCCGCAGTGCCATGTACTGTGGTGCCTCACTTTTGAGTGCTCAACACGAGAACAGGATCCCTAGCTGCAAATGATGAGCCTTGCAGTAGGACAACAGGTAGTTCTCCTACAAGCAGTAGGTCTCAGTGTGAACCCAGAAGCCTCAGGATGCTGGGAGGGGAGATGACTACACATTACGCAGGGACAAAAGGAACCTCACATGCAGAAACCTTAAAGCCAGGATATGCCTTATGGTATCTTAAAACTGGTTCAAAGATGCTGCAGCAAGACTGTAGCAAGCAGAACCAAGCAAAGCACCAAGATGTAGTTCACTGATTTTATTTAAAATCCCTGTGCTGGCTCAAAACAAGCTGTCAACATTGGCTGAAACAGTCTACATAGCATGAATTCCAACTAAAATTACTAACCTCTTGGTGGTACCTGGCAGCCTTTTGCAAACAATTCCTGGTCCTGCTTGACAAAAACCCTGTGCTCCAATGTCCTCAGTACCTACCAGAAGAGAGGTCACTGACCAACTGCCTCCTGTTTGGATACACAGTGTTTTGGGGCTGCATTTCTGCAGAAATACTCCTTGTGTCTCTGAAGGGATGCTGCTGGGACCCCTGGCCAGCCCAAGACCAGATCAAGGCTGGGCCAGTGATCTGTCCAAATTTTGAGGAACTGGATGGAGTCCCCTGGCGTGACACAGACATACTGCTCTCCTGTACTTTCAACTCCACATTACAGCAGAGGAATCTTTAATCCATCCCCAGGCAATTTGCCTCCTCCAAAGCAGCACCATGGCAAGAGGTAGACAATGTGATCCCAGTGGATGCACTAAGGTCAAGCACTTGCTCTCCAATGCCACTCTAGCCAATGCCCCCACCCTTAAGAAAGCTTCGGACAACACCAGAGAACCTAGATCAGGTTTGGAGGAGTCTGTTTTTCAAGCAGCGTACATCCGTATGAAAAGGAGCATGGTGGGAGAGGAGAACAAGCCGGTTTCTGGATTCCCTGCTGAAAAGAGCTGCAGCTTGATGTGCTGCAACTGGTTTTCTCTTTAATTTCTTCTCCCCGTATCTGAGTTCTCTTTAAGACATGCATGTAGGTGCACCACATAGGTGGTGTCTGCAGTAATGTTGTTATTATTACTAAAATAGGTTGTCAGGGCACTGAACTTGGCATATGTCATTGCCTGATCAAATGTGATAAGCTGATGAAAGAATCATTAAGTTCTAGGAAGACTTCTGAGGATTTCCCTGTGAAAATGCAAAGCTCAAGGCATGTTATCATCACCTGAACAACTTTTTGGAGAATTTCCATGTTGTTGCAAGGCTAGAAACAAGTATCAGTCAGGCCCATTATCACCACTTCCTAAGAAACCCAAAACCAGAAAAGAGCAGCCAGAGATCTACTCCCAAACCTGCAATGCAGTGGGGCTGGCTCCAGCAACCCACATGAGAAGGAGATGCACAAGGGTACAGGATAATGAGCATCAAGCCTACAAATCGCATGAAATTGGGAATCGTTATGTTTAAGCTCACTTTTATGACAGAGAACATTTGCATTGCCACACACATCAAATCACACTCACAGAAGCCTTTAACATCTCAGAGGTGGGACAAAGCAATTGCCTCAGTCAAAAGAGGCACTTTTGATCAGACATATGACCCTCTACTGAAACACCAAGCAAAATCATAAAGACCCATTTCTCTTCAGAGATTCCCTCACTTTCTTCAACCCAAAGCAGTCAGGGCAGCTAATTTGATGTTACACATAAAGTGACAGCAAGCTGTGTCTGCATGAGTGAACAGAACGTGTGGAAGGACAGAAAGCTGAGCAAAGCAGCTGAGCTGTGAGGGAGCAGGGGGAGGTCCACGGTTCACTGGCAAAGGCAGATTGTATGAGATGTGCAGGGGCAGACAGCAAGAGAGAGCCAAGCAGGCCCATTTTCACAACTCACTGTAGAGGAAGGTGGAAAGGACTTAATGATTTGCTGCTGTAAAAGGACTGTGGTCTGACCAGGCCATGAAGACTGTGATGGCAAAGCTTGCTTCAAGCACCCTTCCACCTCTTTCATCTCTTTGCGCTGCCCCTCAAGAGAAGGAGGAACCTGGAAACAGCCGCAGATGAGGACCACATCCTCCACTGGGGTAGCGGAATGAGGGAGCAGGGAGAGCAACCCTGGGGCCATGCATGCTGGGCTGGCACATCTCCCTGCAGCTCTTGGTTGTTCCTGCATGGCATCAGCCTACGGAAAGAACAAGCAATGATAGAGCTCTGTGCCCTCGCCCTTCCTACCCCTCCAGGCCCTCCCTGCAGGCTTTGGGCTCCTGTATTTTGCTCATGCAGCATGCACAGTGGCATTTTCTTTCATGCAGGTTTGGGCTCATGATAGCTGTGTGAGCAGGAGAGCTCTCCTGGAGATCTTGCCCTTAGCCAGACAGTCTAAGCCATTTCATCTTTCTTCCACTATCTCCTGCCCTTTGGTGGCAAACGCCCCTGCAACTGAAGTCCTCCCCTCGCTTTAATACAGAAGGTGCAGGAACCAGGTATCTGTTTTCTGTTTAGCTGGATTGGGATGCCACCTACACTTGCAAGTGTAACTACCCCATCCCAGAGGAGGCAGGGGTGGCTGCAACAGCAGCTTATCAGCCCATGTCAGGGGCCCACCAAGAACATGGGCAGCAAAGGGGCACATTCAGAGGCACCGACTGATTGGCTTTATCATGAGATCAAAGAAGAGCAGAACTGAGACCTTAGACCTGTGGCTGAACCATTCACCAGCCAAGAGGTCTGTTTGGAAGTTGGCTGGTTGTGGTGACAGGTGCCACCTCCTCCTTCTTCAAACTTAATGCCACTGCACATAGATGCAAATCACACTCTGCACAAGCCGTTCCTCCACCTGGTCTGTTGCTATTCCCATCTGCTGCTTCCTGACAGCAAGGCACAGTGGAACAACAGCATGTGGTGACAGCCAAGGCATCCCAACACATTTCCCCAGCTGGCAGGGATGTACATCTCCTCCACCCTCTCCATTTTCATCTGCTGCAAACGTTCAGGAACATGCACCGTTTGAAGTGCTGGCATCATTTTTAATCCTCTTTTCACTGCTTAAACTTTATAATACATTATTTTTACAATGAAATATATGACTTGCAGATCAAAGGCCTGAGATAAGGGCAATCTTGTAACAAGAAGATAGCGCAATGCCCTGAACTTAATACAATTTCATACAAGACAGTGGATGAAATCTCGGCTCTTTCAGAAAGTATCTTCCTGCAGCTTAGGTACTTGTTTATTTATACACATTAAGTGAAACCATCTTGATACAAACAAAAGCATTACCTGAAATGACACACTTTTTGATACAGACAATACACTAATTCTCAGCCCATGAGAAACTCTGGAGGAGCAAAACTGAGGTCTGAAACTGTGTTTTTTGTTTTAACATCTCTTAGGACCTATAGTCCACACTAGAGCTTTACCCCTTTTTACAAAATGCTTTAAAGAAGACAAGCTACATATATTTTTTGCCCATTTCCTTTCAGTTAGGAAAGGAATCCTTTCAGATGTAGATTGCCTCTTGCCTGCTCATGTAGGCCACCCTCTGGAGTTCAAGCATTTGGTTCTGGCAGTTTCTGGTCAGGACGGTACTTAATGAGCTGCGCATGAGTGCATGACCGGATTGCCTTTGCAGTAAAAAGTAGTGTTCATGCTAAAATAAGACTGCAACATACTGTGATTTTTGAGCTCACATGTCTTTGGGTTTATTATTTATTGGAAATGGGACGTTATTTCAGCAGCTGCAAGAAGCAAGTGAATAAAGGTAGCACTACTTCAGCTTCTAACTCATAGACTGAACGTGTTGTATTATCTGCTGTCCACAAGAGCTATGTAAGATTCAACCTTACTTGTGTTGAGTGAGGTCTAACCCAAAACCTATTGTAGTCCCATGTTGCTACCAAGCTTTCATAAGTAATGGCATAAGGCCATACTAAAAACATTTCATAAGTGCCTAAATAGATTGCAGTGGCAAAAATAATCACTAATTTGATGCGGAGACAAAAGTTTGACAGGCAATAAGCCACCCCGTTGTATTCAGCAGCCAAAAAGCAGGCCACAGAAGCATGGCTACAATTTTGTGGCCTGCACCACGACACACGGCAAGCTTTAAAGCCCTAACCCCTTTGGAGACTCTTTCAGCATAGCGAAAACCAGCAGCAAGGAAAGGCCAAAACAAAAAGTTCTATGAAATATATATGTGAAAACATACGAAAAATATATATACGTATATACTAAATGTATACATTACTTCACTTCCTCTAAAGGTGGTGCATTATTCGGGACTTATCTGCTAGCAGGAGTAGATGTCCATGTATGTAATTGACATTCACTATTGTCAGGTCTAAAAACTATTAGGTTATGACCTACTATGATGTACTTCATGTTTCTGGAGCAAGGTGCAAAAGTGACAAAAGATACCACACTTCCAGTTTGTTAACATCATCAGAGGCAAAGCACACTTAAGAAACAGAAGCCTGTGAGGTCAAGGTTTGAAAATTATCATACTGAGTTGGGCCGTGGGGGAAAACCCAAGAACCCCCTGCACTGCCTCTAGAAATCCCAGTAACAGAATTTTTTACAGCACTGCGGTGCTGCAATTCTCAGCACAGATTTAACACAGTAGCCTTGAATGCTGCTCAGGCAGCTACAGTTGCAATACTCTTCAGACACTGCAATTTCTAGCCAGGATATGAAGTGGTTCACCACAGTAGAGACTGAGAAATCCCAAGCCAAAACAAACAAACAAACAAACCCCAAGCAAAACCATGCTGTACTTTTGCAGAATGGCGTACGTCCTAGAATTACTTTTTACTCTATCGTGTGTTACAGGTTAAACCTTGGAGTACGCCAACAGCAACAAGCTCTCCCTGGCGCGACCAAGTACAGACGCTGGTTGAGGCCGGTAAGGCATTTCGGGCCGTTAACAGATTTCCAGCACTTCCAGCCCCGAGACCGCCCCACGCAGGGGCTCTGCACCCCGGCTCTCTTTGGGGGTTCCTGGCCATCCCTCAGCTTTCCCCCGACGCTGCCTCCCTGCCACCAGCCGCGCTAGCCCCAACTAGCCGTTTACCACGGTCCCTCCAGGAGTTCCCCGCCCGCAGCTGGTTTTACCGGAGCTGGGCCCCGCCCCCACCGGCGCGTCGCCTGGCAACCGCAAGCTGGTGCCAGCCGCATGCGCCTCCTC
>NW_009212876.1:1623-9925 GCF_000690835.1 Fulmarus glacialis | reverse complement strand
GCAGCCAGGCCATGCGGGGCCAGGTCTGAACCCAGGCCCAGCCCACAGAGAGGGCAACCGGGGGAGCAGGCCACAAACAGGGCTCTTCGCAAGCTGAAACTTTTCTGTGTAGTAATAGTAAGTAAAAATGAAAGAGATTTCTAAAAGCATGGATTTTTTGGTACTGCTGGAATGCATTTGGATCACCTTAAACTTACTTTCACAAGCGCAAGAATTGGAAACATTTAAAAAAAAATAAAATGCACTGCACATCTGACTCCGGGAATCTTGTGTCCTATGTAAACACCCCAAGTGCTGGCAGCACTAAGGACTTCTGTATTTCCTCAGCTGTGACCTTGGCAGGAAGGTTTAAACTGTGGAATTGGTAACAAGTATTCAGCGTGTCCAGAGACAGACGATGCTGGGCCTGGGGCGCCAGGACTTCGCCAGCTGGAGTTGTGCTATGATGAACAGGAAGAACTTGTCTGCCCTCTCCTGTCTGACACCATCCATGATGCTGCCGGCAGGTCACCATCCATGATGCTGCCGGCAGGGGCGCCTTGTCCGCTGCCCTGCAGCGCCATGGCCGGGCCTGAATCTCACTCTCTCTCCCAGCTGTGACTCCTCTCACGTGCAGAGCTCTGAACGCCATCAGTGAGATCTTCCTACAGATGCTGCTGCCAGGCAGCAGCTAATGGTATGTCTGCCACTACCCAAATCTTACAGCCACACCTGGCACAGGCATTGCTGTAAATCTGATTTCTAGCTCCTGTTAGAAAAACAAGCCATCTGACCTGGATGATCAATACTCAATGCTCTAGTTTGCTTTCCAAACTAGACCCTAACCATGGTTTGCAATGGCTGCAGGGGCCCAAAGAGCACTCTGCTCACCATTGCATGCAAGAGCAAAGCAGTCTTTGTAGCACAACCCCTGACTGCAGCCAACTTTGACTGCTACAAAGCTCTGGGGAAGCGGGTGATCGCAGCGTGGACTGCCTGGAGCGCATGCTCTCCTGCCGGGGTTCAGTGGAGGGTCACACTCCATAGTGTTAAATACATGTTCTTCTTGCTGAAGGGTTTAAGTACATAGATTGGTATGGCAGCCCTCCCCTACCACAAGCTTTGATGTCTCCACTGGCTCAGTAATCCAGCCCAAAGCTTTTATTACTCACCGAGTCTGTTATTCTGCATGTGCTTCCACTGAAGGTCTTAGAAAGTTTTACTGAATACATGTTTATTCTAAACCCAAAAAGCTTTCACCAGCTTAAAGTGAAAGTCAGCAGCTTCTCAATAACCTATTTATCACTGCCACGACTACGAGGGTATCTGCAAAATTGCATGCGCTGCTTGGCCCAGCTGGACCACTGCCTTCTGCCTCCCTTCCCCCAGCTCCCTTGCTGCTGCCTGTGAGCTGGCGCACCCCAGCAGTCAGCAGGAGATGGGCTGAAAGCCTTCCCCCTCCCTGGTGGATCCATGGGCAGGGAGGTGTCTGCAAGTGCCAGGAAGGGAATGGGAGAGCAGGGCTGTGCTGGAGCCTCTGCGACTGAAGAGGGTGTAGGGACGAGATAAGGTACCAGATTATACTGTTCTTGCCACGACAATGCGATGTTTCAAGAACAGGTCCTGGTCTCTATTGAAATTAGACTGGCTGGGGCTGGGACATGAGAAAGACCCTTGACTCCTATCACCAAACCTCCTGAAACTTCACTCATCCATTTTCCAGAAGTTTAAGAGTATTCCCGCGCTGGGTGGTACCATGTTACTTTGTCTGGAGTAGCAGTTAATTAGTTAATAATAGAAAAATGACTATGCAGACAGATGCTGCTGACTTGAGCACTTGGACAGTTTCAAGAGCCAAGCTCGCATCGGCCCCCCTGGATGCTGGCCAACCACGGTGACTTCAGACCCTTCTTTTGAAGAGATGTGCTTTCCTCCTGGTTGCTATGTGACACTCGCACAAATACACAGTAAAACATGCTGCCCTGGGCCCAAAACATTCAAAATGGAAAGATTTTTTTCCATAGGACCTCTTCCAGGTGCAGTCAGCAAGGTGTTACTCGCATGCTTCAAAACACCCTCAACATGAAGCATGGTCAATTTGAGAGTTATTTAAAAATTGCAATACTCTTACAGCTCATAACCTCCTCAGAAACACCTACAGGGGTAACATGGCACTAGATGTTGTGGACAGCCACGATGGGTGACAGGAGCATGATGAGGAACACCAGCGGTGTGAACACAGAGTAGAAAGCATGTGCTGCTGCTGCAAGGACTTTGTCACCAGCTCTGACTGTGGTCTGTCAACGCTCAGCAGCCAGGCTCATCACCTGTCTGTAAAGACCAGGATGCTAATGACCCAGCGCTAGTGCAAAGGATGAAAGCAGATCCCACCAGCCCTACACATCTGTGATGAACAGCTCTTAGAGACAGGCACAGTGGGATAGTGAATATAATCCATCATGGAATAATCCATGCTCAAATGTCATAATGTTCAGCAGACTTGCCAGGACAGCCCGTCCCTATGCATGTGATCTCCTCCTCCCCATATGTATTCTTTGCATAAAACCATCCCCTCTTCTCTCCTAGCAGACGAGTTTTCAAGGGCTGAGATACCTCGGGGCACAGTGGATGGAAACACTGCAGCTGGTACACCAGTTCCAGATGGAACCTCTGGCAGGATGCGGTATCTCAAGAGGTTGGTCACACACTCCCATCCTAGCACACCAGGAACTTCCACCACACTTCAGACAAGCTCTTCTTGTGCTTGTGCGTGCCATCCCTGGAGGAAGGGGGTTGCTGACCCAGAGCTGTGGCTCTCGCTCCACACTCTTTGTCCCCTTCCCATTGAGATCCATGGGGTCACCCTTACTTCTGGGGGGGGAGCCCAGCTCCAAGTGATGAGTGCTCAGAAGCATTTGACAATCACGCTATTCAGTGCTGTTGGCTCCAGCTCTCCCAACCTCTGATGTCCCTTGACAGCCAGAGCTGGAGGGAACTGGGAAGAGAGCCCGCTGGATCTGTTACTGAGAAACACTCACAACTACACTGGCTTTCACACCATTCCCACCATCCACACCATCTCCCAGAGGCAACATGGAGCTCTGCAGCCCTTCAAACTCCCACTCTAGAGCAGACATGAATGGGAAGGAATCTGAAACGCAGCTGCTCTTGCTGGATGCACGTGAGGTCTGTCAGGAGGCAGCAGGAGACAGTCTCCACCTTGTACAAGGAAGGTGGCGGGCAGTGACGGAAGTTTTTCCGCAGCGGAGCAACTCTGCTTAGTTTTCTCCTGGCTAGAATATACATTGGCAGTGGAAACAAGGAGGGAAATCAGCAGATGTATGGCCTGGAAGAAACTAAACTTCTAGGTCAGCACTTAATGTTTTCAAGGAACCATGACGTTAAAAGCAGTAGGTGTTACCGCCACTCCAGCTGGATTACTGCGATTTCAATCACCTGTGCGAACTGACATTAGGGTGGGTAATTGTTCAAGCCAGAATCTATCTGCAGCCCTATTAAGGACTAGAAGTCAGAGCAATTTCAGGACCATTCCTTTCCTTCTCCCTTGGACTGAGGCGACAGACGATGCCATCCACAAAATCCTCGTCTGAGATGATGCTTCACAGAATGTAACAAAGGCTCTGGAGAAGCAGAAGTCCCGGACAGGATTGCCCTTGACTGCCAGGAGCCCACAGCGACTCCAGCATGCCCACAGCAAACGCCAAGACAACGTCCCTATCAAAACATCAGTTTGCACCCTGTGGCTCAGGGACACCTTGAGGTTTGTGGACTACCCTACGCTGTCCACACGAGGCAATTAAGAACAAGCTAACACCAGGGTGCTTTAGTCTACTGTACAGGACTCCTAACCACCACTGACGCTGAAGTGTGACAATGGCCAGAGAGGGAGGGGAAGGTGGGACGGGGCAGTTGGTGATGTTGACATGGCATTCATCACAGGCTTTTGCTATCAATTGCAGCTGAGAGGCCCAGCACTCAACAGGCTTCGTGAGTGACCAGATCCCTCATTTCTCCGGAGCAAGCCCACCTCTGGATAGCCAGTGTTCGGAGGCACAATGGAGACCCAGCTCCAGAAAGCACACCCTGCCCCTGCCTGCTTCGAGCCTGCTGCAGGCAGGGGATTCAAGACCACCACCCTAACACTGCTTCTCCCAGGGACATCTGCCTGCAAGCAAGGCTCACTCCCGCAGACCGTGAGCAACTTCCTCATAGACCAATTAAATGGACACCCACCACATAACTACATTTCAGCTGGAAAAGCCAGCCAGGCTTTAGTTACTTGTCCTTAAAAGAAAAGAGGGGGGAAAAAAAGAAAAATAAGAAAGAAGAAAAAAAGAGCACCTTGAATTTCTATTGGATGGTGACAAAAAATTACATTTCAAAAATATGTAATGACAGCAGGACCTAACTGCTACCTTCAACAGTGACTTAAACTCCTGGGCATGGACACACTTACGTGGCCAACTGCCTGTGGGAAATCAGTTGGTAGCCTCAGACCCCAGCCGTGCTAGAGCAAGCCTGCCTTCGGCTCCCGGCTGCCTCTCCTTCAGACAACAGGACGTTAGTGCTTTTGCAAACATCCCCCAGGATTCCCACAGTTTGAACAGGACTGTAGGGCTCCGAGAGCTGACCAACCCCAGACTGCAAAGACTGACCCTTCCCTGCACCAAAGCAGGGGAGTCTTGTCCCCACAGAACAGCTCCTGCACCCCACATGCACACAGAGAAGGTGTCCAGGTGAGGGAGAAGCTGTTTCTTCTCTGCCAGAAATAAAGGAGGTTGAAACCAAACATGTCAAATGGAATATTCTAATATGTGTACACGAGTGACTGCTGCTTCAAGGCCAATTAATTCAATTACAGCCTGATCCTACAGAGCAATGAAGCACCCTTGAGTTGGGTGGCTCAACAAGTGCTTTTCCTTTCCTGGGGCTGGGTCCGCTCAGCAACCTGCACGAGGGCAAGACTGGGAGGGAGCTGCCAGCTGCAGAGGTTGGCCCAGCGGGCTGCGGGACCGGGCACTGCTCGGGACTCCGTCCCTCTGCTCGGCACCACTGCCAGCATCAGCAGCAACCGGGTGAGACGTTCCACCCCTGCCAGCTCCAGAGGATAATCGCCTCTCTCCAGTTCCTCCCTTCAAAGGCACAATGGAAATGCGGAGAGCCCAGCAGAGCGGTGTGTATGCCACGGTTTTGTTACCAATTATGCACATTAACGATTCTCTGCCTTTCTCTCACACTCCCCCCGATCCAAGCTCCAGGGTTTCTGCTCCGCGGCTCCCTTCCCAGCTGATGTCTTCCTTCTCTGCACTGCTGGCCTAGCAAGCCTCGGAAGAACCAACCTAGGCTGAAAAACAAAACCGAGCTGAGGACATGCAGCAGCGCTCCCGGGGCGAGGTTTGCTGGGAGCGAGTGCAGGCCTCCGGGGGACATCAAATCACCCTCCTCTCCCGGAACAGGCGGCAGCTCCTCAGGCGGGAGGAGTGGGTGGCCTCTGTTGGGGTCGGGGCTCCCCGAACCCGCAGCTGGGACGGTGCAGGGCTGGGCTCTGCAAGAGCTCCTCGCTGCCCAGGCTGCAGGGTTAGCACGAAGGGAGCCAGTCTCCCCCGGGCAGGCTGGTAACTGGAAATACTCACCCACTGCTGCCTCCCAGGGGGGGCTAAAGCTGCTCCCCCCCGCAACGCCCAGCCGCACCACAGGCCCTGCAGGACGAGCTGCGGAAAGGACGCGGTGCTCCCAGAGGGGAGCGGAAAGCTCCCAGGCTCACAGCAGAAATTACACCAGGAAAAAAGGGAGGGGAAAGAAACACAAGAGCAAGAAGGTGGTGGCACCGGGCTTGCAGAACTCAAGGGTATGTGGCGGCAAAAATTGAATCTAAATGGCCTCGGGCTCAAGGGCTTAAAAACTGAATGCAGAAGTAGGGTCCACATTAAGGCAGCAGTACGGTAAAGAAGCAGAAGTAGCGGAGCATACAGCCAGGCTTGCAGGAAAAAATGAGGGGTGCCCCGAGAGACATTTCATTCCCAGTCAGAACTGTTCTTCCTCCATCCAGCCCTTAGCCCAGCATCAACGCCCGGTGCCAGCAGCGCAGGGCCAGTGACGGGTGCTCCTGCCACAGGATGTCACCAGAGCGCAGGGCCAGACCCTCTGTGACCCATGGCTGGTGCAGCTGCTGGAGGGTGCTGCTGCCACCCTTCCTGTCCCTCCCTGCAGCCCTTTTCCCACCCACCGGCGCCTCCGACAGCCCCAGCCCCATGGCCTGCCCCACGGACACGAGACACCCAACCTGGACAGGATCCTCCCAGCAACGCTAAGACAAGGAGGCTCTTGGTCAAGCGGGTGGTGATCCAGGGCACCAAAGAAACACTTAAAAATAACTCTTCAGTCCTCAGCCACAAGCAGAGGCCCTGATGCAGGCTGCTGTGCTATCAGAGCAAAGAGCCCCGTGAAAAAAGAAAGTCCAGGGACATCAAGACCTCGCTGCCTCCTCTGTGGGAGGTCTGATACCCCTGGCCAGCAGACACGGGGAGCACATGGGTACCCCTTCTCTAATTGGCAAAAGCCAGGCTAACGAGAGCTTCCCTCTCCTCAGGCATCTCTAAAACTGAAGGTACCCGGCTGGGCTTGGTTCCTGCCAGCAGGCTGGCTCAGCTCACTGGAAGCATCATCTATTTTACAACCCAGAGAAAACCAGATGCTGTAAACCACAGTCAGACTCAAACCCCGCCCATGAACAGATCCAGACCCGTGCCACGTGCAGGGTAAGTGCAGCTGCGACGGCGGCACAGCTCTTCTCCCACAGGGGATCAGAGCATGTGCTGCACCCGATGATGGTAGCTCAGTCCCTTCTGCCTCTCTCCCCACTCCCTCATACATCAGTCTCTGACATGATGGGAATGTTTGAGCCAAATACAGGTCCCTCCCTCACTTCTTTAACGTATTATGTTGAGTAACAGGATTTTTATTAGGTTCAGCTATTTCACCATGATGTGAAAGGTGCAACCTGTTGTTTGCTTTCTCCACTGACACAGAACTTCTATGAAGCTTCTTTGTGCAATTTGAACTCACTTTACCTCATCCTAGCAAAAACATAGGCATTGTGACCCCCTCTCTGTGCGACATGGGGCGGCCTGCAGACAGCTCTCCGGGGATGACTGCCAAAGCAGCAGCTACCCAAGCATCTCCAGGCACACCAGCTACCCACGCTGCTGGACCATGGCTGGGACAGGGTCTTGGCAGGTGCCCAAGCACAGAGCAAGGATCTCGGGTCACTGCTGTGACACAGCAGACATCCCTGTGTGCCCATGACAGGCACAGGGATGCCTTAAAGCTCTCCCTCGAGCACTACCCCAGGGTCCTGTGAGAGTCACAGGCACCAGCAAAGCAAGACACTACTAGCAATCACGGATGCTGCAAACAAAGAGAGCACAGCACGCCTGGCTGCTTTGTCATCTCACGATCTTTAATCCAATGACAGCATTCTTGAGGCCTGACCCATGGCAGCATGGCTGGGGATGCAGGCTTTCACAGCACAAGCTGACAATCCCGTTCTTTATGACACATCCTGCAGCCTCCACAACACCACCTGCAGCCACACCAGCACCTGGGATGGGGCAGCGAGCTATCTGGATATCGTGCTGCCTGTTGCAATGGGGACAATGGCACACAGCACCGACCCGCAGGGGACGCCTGCTCCCGCTGCAAGCAGCTGCGTCCCTCCCTCCTCCCTGCTGTGCCTGGCCCAGAGGAGACTGCTCACCCCGAAAGGTCATCCCTGGCAAAACACTGGCAAAACCAAGCCTGGAGGGAGATGGCTTCCACTTCATACTTAGCTCCATCCGTGGGGTGAGCTTTGGCTACACAAGAGCATCTGGATTTCCACTGAAATGGCTCAATTCCCTCAGAGCGCAGATGGGCCAGCCCAAGTCTGTCCCGTCTTGTCCCCTTTAACGTGCAGAGCAAGGACTAGAAAGGTGTGAGCTTTCTGCTCAGCATCACTTTTTTCCCCCCTCAGCAGAACGGAAACACCCTTTACTGGATCCAAATCCGTGTGTTGTAAAATGGAGCTTGGCTGTTCCCAGCAGACCGATGGGAAAGATGCTGCTAGATCCGACCCACAGCCAAGAGCCAGCCCAGCTGAGCAAGCCAAGGTCCAGCTATATTTTCCAGCTTCTCAGCCCTGTCTCCAGGAAGGCTGCCGGCATGTTTGTTTTTTGTTTCTTCCTCCCATTTCCTCCAGCCATCCATAGCAACTGCTCCCCAGCAGAAAATATCAACCTTCTCCACCGTCCACCTCTTCGCAGAG
>NW_009212876.1:0-1600 GCF_000690835.1 Fulmarus glacialis | reverse complement strand
GGGAAAGCTTTTGCCTGAAGTAAAGCGACAAAGCAAACGCAGCTCTAGCTGGTCTCCACCAGAGTTTTCCTCAGGATCAGAACTGTCAGTGACCAGCTTTGCATTCACCCAGACCACCTCTGGAGAGTAGGCCACACACATGAAATAACTTTTCTGGGTCTCATCACAAAAATCTCCTTGTTTTAATGCCATTTGCAACGGCATCTACATTTTACAGTCTTTCTCTAGGTCTGTTTGCTTGCACTTTTCAGAGCTGAATCTCTTTTTGGCATTCTCGGCTCACATCTCCAAATCCTCAAGACCACGTCAGGATCGTTCCTCCCCAGCTGGCATTCACAACATCACTGTCACCTGCCCACATGCTGTACCTCTCCTTCCAGGTCACTAGCGATACTGGAGAAGAGTCGCTTCTAACAGATGCATACAGCTTCCCACTAAACAGTTCACACACCCTCCCTTTAAGCCCCACACAATTTTCCTATGGAGCTGTATCTGCCTAGTCGATTTGCATGCTCACACTCCAGTGCTGGCAGCCCGGTATCCACAGGGCATGCACAGGGCATGCACAGGGTCAGGCCCGTTCCAAGTCCCCGCCTCCTTTGCACACAAGAGCTCAGCTTCTTCCACGCTGCCTTGATCCACGTGTCCGGTGCGGAGGGCGCCGGCACCAGCCTCCAGCCCAGCCGCTGTGGGACTTTGGCTGCCCAGGCGGGACTGCGAGCAAAACCTTTCTGCAAAAGCGAAGCAGCATGAGAGCCCACAGAGCGCCCTGCTCGCCCTGCCCGGGAGGAGGCCGCCGCCAGGCGTGCGGCCCAAGGAGAGCAGAGCAGCGTAGCGACACAGAAAAGCTGCTGAGCTACAACCCCGGGACTCCGCTGAATCCTCCTGGAAGACCTGAGTCTTGGCAGCTGCCTGTCTGCCGGCAAGACACCGTCGTTAGGAAATGAAAGCCCCCAAAAGCCTAGTCCACCTTGCCGGTGGCAAGCCTGGCACATATCAGAGACAAACACTCCTCCCACCCGGTGGACAGGCAGAGCTGTGGTTGTCCTGGCCTGTTGGAGGTACTGACATCTTAGATAAAAAGAAAAGGAAAAGACTATTTTGGACGGAGCCAACTATTTTGCTGCGGCCAAACCACAATGTTTCATTTCAATTTAAACCTACTGAAGTTTGCGTTTGACACTTTCAACTACGTTCATAAAAAACACTTAGAGGAGTTTCCAACACAACAAAGCCTCTTCCAAGTGAGAAAGCAGTGAGTCTTGCCTTGCAAATCTCAAAATGTTTAGCTACTTCTCAGAATTTGTCATTGTTTTCCTTTTTTTCCTAAAATGGGCATCTCAAAAGTCACACAAATTTGCAAGAACAACAAGAAACGTCCACGTGGCTCATGTAGTTTGTTTGGCTCCCACAGTATGTTTGTCGGTTGAACGCTACCTGCCAGGAGGCTCCAGCGACACCTCCGTGCTGCAGCTGACCACGCACAGCTCCAACACCCCCATCCCCGCTCGAGCACCAGCCCAGCCGCCCCGCAGCGAGGGACGGCAGGGCACCGAGACAGGGGGATGGGGCGTGCAGCTTCCCGCACAGGCTGCCATCC
>NW_009212875.1:597-929 GCF_000690835.1 Fulmarus glacialis | reverse complement strand
TGGACCTCCCAGGACACTTTCTACACAGCAGAGACACAGGCCTGTAGGGAGGAAGAGAGACTTTCTTCATATTGCCAGAGTTGGCCAGCAAACTCATCCACTGTTTGTTCCTCTCTGTCTTTCCAGTTCATTACTACCAATGAGTTTGCATGGGGCGATGGTGCACTCCATACAAACTTCTGCTCTTGAAAGGTCAGGTGCACTTGACTTCATCTGGATTTTTGAATAATTGCTTGTTGTCCATGTCATCATAAATCACTTCCAGCATGGCGAATTCCCTCAGGTACTGGATACCTCTCTCCATGGTGGTCCACTTGCCTGGGTGACATCTA
>NW_009212875.1:0-430 GCF_000690835.1 Fulmarus glacialis | reverse complement strand
GAGCAGCCAGGTGACAATATGCTCGCCTGGACAACGGCTGGAATCTTTTTGCATATCTCGCAGCTCACCCAGGGATAGGGAGTGGGTGGTTACCATCTCATTTACGGGTTCTGCCTCCTCCTCCTCCTGTCCTCCTGATGGCCTTGGTTCATTTTCATCCCTTACTAACTGAGCTGATTTTCTGGTGTATTTCTTCTTGTGTATAGGGGTGACTGATACTGGCACAGGTTGGTTCTCTGGTTCAGCTGCAGTACCTGTCGTGGATGTTGGAGTAGCCACAGTGCCTGTCACTGGGGTTGGAGTAGCCATAATACCAGTCTTTTTGTCATCAATTCCAGAGACCTTCTCTCCCTTAAGGATTCTGAATAGTGTTGAACAGGGCTCTGCAGGCATGGGCCAGACCCTAGCACATTGCAGTGATTTGTGTCTC
>NW_009212874.1:0-4350 GCF_000690835.1 Fulmarus glacialis | reverse complement strand
GGCCCATCAACCTCATACAATTGGCCTCAAATATAGATACCTATACTGGTAATTAATCATCCATAATATTAAATTACTTGAGTAGTCTCTTGAACAGTTATAGACTGATGCCCAATCACTGCCTCGTGTCTGTGCACATTTGGGAGGATAATATGTGTCAGTGATGATCCCAAAGAGCATCTTGGTTACAGCCACTCTGGTTTAGGAAGTCAGAGAGTTTATTTGTACTTAGCTTCTCCTAGAGTGAGGTCCAATATTTTTTTATATTATTATTATTATCATCATCATCATCATCATCATCATCATGATTTTAATTAGCATAGATATAGCCAATGCCTATGGCAAACTAAAATGCTATAGGCACCAGTCCTGAAGGCGATATCAATACTAATAAGTTAAGCAGTGTCAGAGAATATTCCAGGCTATGAAACTTGATTGTCATCACTATTAAATTGCTAAAACAGCTCCTAAACCAATTTTAGCCTGTACCAAGCTTTGATGCAAACCGTTCCCAGGCACAGCTCAAGGGTTAGTATGGGTCAGGGACTAACTATGCCCGGCAGGCAGTTTCATGTTTTGCAGGGAAGAGACCTTTATGATATGGATGTTTGCCTGTCTGTGATGACTGACATCAGTGCCACCATACAGTCTCAGACATATGTAATTTACTAATTAAGACACAGCTGAACTTGTCCCTCTAGTTGGGAAGTTTCTGAGGGTGGTGAAATTTGTATAGTTGCTTTACAGCACTGTTTTACTTCTGAGTTTGAAAGAGAGAACATCTTAGCAGGAAATCACCTGTATATCGAAAAACACTGAGCTATTACGAGACAGAGGGAAGTTTTTGTGCTTCCTCAGTCTCAGGGTTGATTTCATTCAGTACTTGGAAGTAGTGCATGTCACATGAAAATGAATCCTTGATCACCATGACTGCTAAGAATTATATTTTTCATACTTGTGCCACAACCCCCATAAACCTCTCCTGGTTTTGTCAAGTCAGGAGAATCAATATTTTACTGAAAAGTAAGCTATGTTGTCTATAGAGCCTCTCATTCCTTTCATTCCTGATATATCCTAAAGAAAACAATTTCTTTTTCTTCATGGCAAGTAATGACTTCTGTCAGTTTAGTGTCCTTTAGAGCATTTAGGAAAGAATACAAAAAAAAAAAAAAAAAAAAAAAAAAATCCAGAAATTATTAGATAGTCATAGACTAAAGTAGGATTAGCATAATTACAAGGGATAAGATTCCTTTCTCTGTCATCCTGATATACATCCATGCTGAGCTCCTGAAGACAATGAAGCCACTTGAGATTATACAGTTTAAACCAGAAGTACAATGCTGTGCAAATGCTACTATGTGAGACTCAGTTGGGATGTCTGAGCCCTTGTCCTGCTAATGAGAGTAAAGACAATGCACAGTACAGACCATGCTTCAGGGCAAGCTGACAGCCTACCTATGCTGTGACCAAAGGAACTTAAGGAAAGGACAAAAGTTACTAAACATGGCAATTATGCTTTAAAAAAGGGATTTCAGAAGCTCCTGTACACAAAGAAGAAGGTAATGCAGATTTTCTTAATGTGAGCTTGGTTTATTTATCATAATTGTATCTTATCTTATGCATTAAAAAAAATAATCTGTTTCCATCTTTTTACACACAGAGAATAATTATAGATCATTGTACTTGCTTTTTATTTGACTGTGTTTTGATGTTTATTGTATTTTGGTGTTTATAATCTTGCTAAGGCTTTATCTGATTAATAACCTAAGTAATTGCAAGAAAATACTACATGCGGTTATGCTTTGTTTCTAATAGCTATGTTATATCTAGTTTTTTAAATAGCAAACCAAACAAGTTATATTCTAGAACTTAACACATACCACTGAGAAAGTCAGATACAACACTGTATAAGATAGATGTATTACAAGTGTGTTTTGCTTTGTCTCTTTGTGGCCTTCATTACATCTAGACAATTTGTTTCAACGCTAGATGAAAAGTTGGGGAAAAAAAAACCCAAATCCAAAGTCTTCAGTAATGTTTTTAATCAATAGAGTTGTAATTTCATCAATTAATACATGCAACTAAAGTTATGGTGATATGAACTGAGTGAAAATTTGAAATTATTTTCAAAAGCAAATAGGTTGAACAGAGCTAGCTACTCAAATGCTCTTTCATAACTTACATTAAGTATGTACCCATAGAAAGAAAATTGCAAGCATTTCATAGTTGAACATATGAAATCAGTTTAGCCTTATAGTAATGTCAGTAAAGATACATTATTAATTCAAGTTTAGCACTGACAATTAAGCATGACACATAACTTTGTCAAGCAAAGATAAGATTCAGATGTTTTTCTCACCTCTTACTATCCATTCCTTTGCTCTGGTGCAGTTAGCGGTGAAGCTGAACCACCCTCTGGTTCATGTCTTGGACAGGTTAATAGGTCTTCAGACTTCATTTACCACTAAGATTTCAGACCATCATAAGTTTAAAACATAGCTTCATGCTGACAGTTTAATGGTCAAATAAGCAAAGAGTTAACTTACTTTTAACATCTAAACTTTCTGACCTTTCTTCCAGGGCCACAAAAATGAATTTTTTTCTGATGTGTCTTTGACTGTGCACATGTGGCAATGTCTAAAACAGCTGCCCATGTTTACATTATAACCCTTTCAAAATATTTTTCTTATCTTTTTATTTTGCATGGCCTCTCTGAGACAGGGAAGGTAAGCAAAGAGATTCTCCTTTTCTTACCTTTTATTTGTAGAAGTCAGCTTTCAAAGTCACATTATAGTTCATCTGAGGGGAGGGGAATCTCATGCAAGTTAAACATTCAACTTTCTCTTTGGCTTTTGCCAAAAGAGGGTTTGGGGATTGTTTTATTTTAATGAATGTGTCAGACACGAAAATGTTCACCATACATGAGCTCTTGCCAACAGTAGGTCAAAGAATTAAATCATTGTATTCATGAAACAGAAATGTCATCCCTCCCCATTACACAGAGACCCTTCACCTTCTAGCCCTGTAAACACTTTAATTGGCTCTTTTCCAGCAAAAAGCATATTAGTTTCTTGACTTCATCTTAACATATGAAAGTAAAAGAGAAATTTGCAATGTGGACAAAACCCTGTCAAAATCAAAGAAGTCAGATTTTTGATGGTAGAAAAGAGAAGTTCAACTTTCAAGTGATAAACAAAATCATTATCTTCATTTTTATCTTTCAATAAGCTTCTTTCTTTGTTTACAAAGTCTATAATTTTTAATGTTTTGTATTTATAGACATGATACTTGTGAATATCATATTATATGTTTTTAATACATGCGGCTAAAAGGGAAGGATTCTACTGTATCCTTTCAAGACCTCAGAAGCAAGTATAAAAAGGATTAAAAAATCAAAATATCAGTGATCAATTATTTTGTGCCAATCAACAAAAAAAACTACAAGTAATAATGTGAAAGCACACATTTAAAGGTTCAAAGGCAGAAAGAGATAAAATTAGGCATAGTAGTGATAAGCTATGGGATGGCATGACTGTTTGAGGGACAATGTGCTATTGAGGACTTTCACTCTGCCCTCTGGTGTGCTGAGTACACTGGAGTGCATTTGAAATGTTTGAACACTAATGCACACAGTATGAGGAATAAAAATGAGGAACTAGAATCTTTGGCTATGACACCATTGGCATAAGAGAGACTTGGTGGGAAGAGTCCTGAGACTGGAGTGCTGTGATGGAAAGTTATAGGCTCTTCAGGAGAGAGAAACAGCGCAGGCAAGATGGAGGGGTAGCACTACTAAAGGAGGGGCTGGACTGCAGAGCACTTGCAGTTGGGGACGACATGGTTGAGAGCTTCTGGGTAAGAATTAAGGGAAAAGTTAATAAAGCCGATGTTTTTGTGGAAGTCTGTTATAGATCACCCAGCCAGGATGATGACACCAATTCCTCTATAAGGAATTAAGGGAAATCTCTAGATCAATTGCTCTTGTCCTTATGGTGACTTCAACTTCCAGAGGTTAAATGGAACTAGGATACAGCAGACACCAACAAGTCCAGGAAATTCCTGAAGCACATTGAAGGTAACTTTTTGATACAGGTACTAAGGGAGATGACTAGGAAAGGTGCCTTCCTGGGTCTGTTGATTGAAAATAGAGATGGTCTCATGGGTGAAGTGATGATTTGTGGTTGTCTTGGCCACAGTGATCATGAAACGGTTGAGTTTAAAATCTTCGGTGATATGAGAAAACTGTCAGCGGAGCTACCACACTGGATTTTGGGAGAGCAGACTTTAGGCCGTTCAAGGAACTAGCTAGCAAGGTCCCCTGGGAAGGGCCAGAAGGAGGATCCGGGGAAC
>NW_009212873.1:0-202 GCF_000690835.1 Fulmarus glacialis | reverse complement strand
AGGGGCAGGGTGGGCGCCCGGCACAGGGGGCAGGAAGGGGCTGGGAGCATCGTCCCTGCGGGGTCTGGGGGTGCTCCAGGCAGCTGTACCTCTGTGAACCCCGGTTGTTTCCTCCAGCTCTGGGGACAGGGACAGCTGGAGGCTCGGGGATGCGCTGGCGCTGGCAGCGCAGGCCCGGACAGCCGCTTCCCAGGAGGAACTG
>NW_009212872.1:819-1027 GCF_000690835.1 Fulmarus glacialis | reverse complement strand
AAGGCGCTGCGCAAGATGCAGAAGCAGCTGGGCCTGGAGGAGACGGGGGAGCTGGATGCTGGCACGCTGGAGGCCATGCGAGCCCCCCGCTGCGGTGTCCCCGACGTGGGAACCTTCCTCACCTTCGAGGGGGATCTCAAGTGGGACCACATGGACCTGACATACCGGTGAGTCTCTGCCCTAGGAGATAGAGCCTCGTGCCCACGGG
>NW_009212872.1:0-643 GCF_000690835.1 Fulmarus glacialis | reverse complement strand
TCCCGCACACCTGCCGGCACAGCTGTGTCTCAGTGCAGCCAGGGTCAATCCGGCACAGTGGCAGCATCTGCTTCCTGGCGCCCGGGAGAGCATCTGACCCCTGGCCTGAGGGTGGTGGCCAGCTGCTCTGCCTGGCTGTGCCAGTGCTGCCGTCCCCTCCCAGGGCAGGGGCACGCCCCTGCCATGTGCGCGGAGCAGGGTCACTCCTCCTGGCAGTGCTGATCCCCCCGCTTCCCCCTCGGCAGGGTGATGAACTACTCCCCGGACCTGGACCGTGCCGTGATCGATGACGCCTTCAAGCGGGCGTTCAAAGTGTGGAGCGATGTGACCCCCCTCACCTTCACCCAGATATACAGGGGCGAGGCAGTGCCCAGTCCCCGGCACAGACAGAAGGGCAGAGATGCTTAAGCTCTCGTGTGCGTATTGTGCAATTAGGGCCTAACAGAGTCTGGTATTTGAAAGCTCACTCATGCCATTCACCCCGGGCTCCCCGGGCTGTGTCCCTGTGTGCCCGGGATCCCTCTGCCCCTGCGCGCGCCAACAGGCACCTGCATGTGCAGGCACGCAGGGGATGCGCAGGACTCATGCTCGGGGTCCGTGCGTGTGCCGGGGGTGCGGGGCTCCTCTGCCGGGGCCAGCTCTG
>NW_009212871.1:604-814 GCF_000690835.1 Fulmarus glacialis | reverse complement strand
GGGGTCTTCTCCAGCGCCGGCTGTCACCGTGGTCACCCGGTTTATTCTCCTCCCAGCAAAGCCCCCCAGCCGTGCCCCGGAGACTCGGCTGATGGAGGGATCATGTTAAGGAAATCGAGGGTTTGAAGGTGATTTGAAAGCCGATCAGCTGACGCAGCTCTTCTTGCTCGCCTTTCCGCTCGGCGGCACCGGCTCTCGCAAGCATCTCTC
>NW_009212871.1:0-272 GCF_000690835.1 Fulmarus glacialis | reverse complement strand
TATGCTGGGTTGAGTCCCGACGTCGTGCAGGAGAGGTGCTACAGGAAGGCTCTGGGGCACGTGGAGGATTTCTGATTTCACCCGATTTCACCCACAAGCGGATGAGCTGTGCATGCACACATGCACGCACACATCCACATGTGCATGCACGTGCATGCACACACACGCACATGCACACATGCACATCCACACACTCACGCACATACATGCACATACTTATGCACGCATTTCACCCCTAGACCTGACCGTCCCTACGCACCGGCCAGCCCTGA
>NW_009212870.1:1731-17513 GCF_000690835.1 Fulmarus glacialis | reverse complement strand
GCCGCGGCCCTGGGGAGCATCCCCCGGTGCTCCCCTAGGAGCAGAGGGGCTGGCATCACTCACCTGCACGGCTGCAAAAGCCACGCAGGACCTTTTTAACAGCAAAAGAGCAGTAGTGATGTACCTGGGAGCCCACCCGGCCCCCAAAGCTGTCAGCTCTCAGCATGTACAGATTACTCACCCGTACAGCACACGGACTCCAGCCCTGATCCTCTCGCTCATAGTCTCTTCTCCCTCATTTTCAAACGGCTCTAATGATGTTCACTTGGTGCTCCAGATTCAGGCAGCTCTCAATTAATCGCCGTGCTGAACGCTTGGGCCAATGAACGTATTTCCTCTGCAAGATGGAGGAAGCCCTGTCATCTTTGTCCCTGTGCCACACACCATGTTATAAGCCAGGCCCAGGAACGATGACGCCTGGGAGAGAGGGAGCAGGAGCAAGAGAGACGGGGTCTGGGAGCCAGAGAGCACAGCCTCTGGGGCTGGCACGGGGCCAAGCGAGGGAAAACGAGGGGCAATCCCACTGTTTGAGCAAGGGAGCGCAGGACCCACTGCGCCGGTTTGCCTGGGAAAAGGGCAATCTGCAGGGAGTGACAAAACTTGTAAATCGAGCCCAAGATGACTGACATCCACGCACAAAAGATCTGTATCTGAGAGTAAATGCGATGTGTAACCACAGACTTCACTGCAAGGGGCAAGTGGAGACACAAAGGATGAAGGACTCACCTAAGTCTATGGCAAGGCCAGGCAGGAGGTTGAGGAGATGCTGGACTTTGTGAGCATCTGCAGCCTTCTGCTCGCTGCAGGGGACCTGTGTGCTCTGCAGGAGGATGCGTAGCTCTGCCCAGCAGTGGGTCTTCCTTTCCCTCAGATGTGGGATCTGCAGAGGCTTGAGATCACCCCTAGCAGAGGCCTCCTTGGTCACTTCTTGGATGGAAGGACCCAGAGAGAGGGATGGTGCAGACCATGCCCTGCCTGATGTGGATAACCCCTTCTCTGACCAGTTTGACTTGCAGCACACCTGTGCTGAGGCCATCACGGGCTGTGCGAGATGCTTTGCTCCAGACCTGGGCTGGTGCCTTTCTGGAAACACCCTGCATGCCCCCATGCTCTCTGCAAAGCCAAGCTGCATTCCCCAACACAGGCAGAAAGCAGATTTAAATAACAAAACATGACAAGCTGCCTTGATTTTCTGTCTTTTTGTGGCTGGACACCCTCAGCCTGCCTGAAGCTAAACCCAGCCAACAACATCCCTCCCGAGCCACTACGTCGCAAAAGCAGAGCTTTGATCAGGGCTCTTTGCTGGGACAAAGAGCACGAGGCGGGACACGCAAGGCCAAAAGTCTGAATAAAAGGGTTTGTTCCAGAAACCGCTGGAAAAAGAGCTCTCTGCAAGTGGGGGGACAGCTGGGATGGCATTGTATTCATCTCGGAGAGGGAGAAAACCTGCCTCATCAAAGGCACTTTCCTTGCACCGCCACCATCATTGTGCATGTGACATTTGTGATTTTATTGCCACCAGCAGCACTCAGCGCTGTCTGCAAAGTGACTCGGTAACGCCAAGTCTCCCCTTTATTTTCTCTGCCCAATTCTTGAGATGAAAGGTGGGCGGCAACTGCTGGGGCTGGCAAGGACCCTTAAGATCTCACACGACAACCCGCGGCGCACCCTGTCCTACAGAACGGCCGTCTTTACGAGTCTATACCATGCTTGATGATAATTTGTAATATTCATAAAACCTCAACTCCCAGAGTCCTGGGATTAGGCAAGAAATTTGAATTTGTAGCCCCTGGAAGACTGTAGAGAAAAGCTTCAGGGGAAAGAAAACAGCTAGTAAATAAAATTTTCATATCAATCCCCTGGCATTTGCATCTGGATTCTCAATTTTTGAATGCGTGCTGCTGACAGCATTGATACGAGTTATAAGGACTCTGCATTTCGAACTCAGTCAACAAGTGCCTGATGAGACAGCCCAGAAAACAGCCTGTTCTCCAGGGGCATCGCACTCCAAAGAGCCGCAGGAGCCTGCCCTTTCCCCAGGAACGCAGCCTGGTTTCTCCGCAGAGCCCTGCGAAGAGCCGGGCTCACCAGGCGAGGGGGGGCAGGCTGCGTGTGCACTAATGAGCGAGGCTGAAGGCTATCGATCTTCCTCTGACAGCTCCCCCTCCGCCAGCCGCCGTCCCGGGCGGGCGGCGATGCCCTTTCCGAGGCACGGCGGCGAAGTTCGTGTTCAGCACATGTACCTTGAGCGCGTCCCTCGCAAACAAGCTAACCTTTATGGCTGGTTTCAGGTCATTAATTAGGCATGCTGCTTCCATGTTTATACATCTCTTCCACCCGCCGGCTCCGGCATGGCTTCCAGCATCGCTTCCAGCGGCGCGGGGGGGAGCCAGGACCCCCCTCCCCTGCTGCGTCTCGGGGAGAGGAAGCTGAGAAATGTTCGTGGGGTCTCGGGGCTGCTCACAGCACGGAGCAAATCACATACAGGGAGATAATCTCTGGAAAGAATCGCTATGGTAATAAGGCTGCAAAATGTGTGTTTTGAACAGGCAGACCCAGGAATTGTTTATTTCCAGAAGAGCAGTGAGATTCTGGCAGGAAAAAAAGTAACACCAGCTGCTGAAGGACCGAGACTTGCTTTTTGGACAGTCTGGTTCAGCGTTACAGAAGCTGGACAAACCTAAGGCTAGCTCAAGGCATTGCAGCACAGATTCCTGGGGGGACCACACAAAAGGCCCACCACTAGAACAAGGAGCCGAAATTATTTCTCAGCAGCAGCTTTCAAGAGCAGCTCTGTGCCGACTGGACACAAACCATCAAAGAGGGGAGCCTTGGGTTGGGAGCCACGGGTGCTCTGCGACCAGAGGTAAACAGCAGTCACAGTTTGCTTTGTATTAGGAGTGCTGTGGTTTGCTCGTTTGCACTGATCTTGGTATTTGCACATCCATGGCAGGAAGCCCTTGTTGTAGCTGTGAATTTTGATCATGGATTTGCTTTAGTAACTGGGCTCCGTGAAATCCCACGGCTTGTGACACCCCGTGGCCTAACAACTGAATAACCCTTTATGGCGGCTTCGAGTTGGCCAGTTTTCCTGCAGACCTAGGACAAGCTGGCAGAGATGCACCCAAGTCACATAGAAAATGCTTTTCCCCTTTACTGTATTAAACCCAGGAGGAAAAACACCGTAGGAGCTATCAGGGGAAGAGGCACAGACCTGCAGCAAACCTGACATTGCTGAGTATATGATGGTGCCACTGCAAAGTAATACAAAGTAATACAGCAAGCACACCATCCATTTCCAGGGAGGTGTTTCAAATGCTGTGATTCATATTTTCCTTTTATTTTAAAAATTAATGTCTAAAAAAAAAAAAAAAATCATCAGAAGTGTGGCTGGTCTGGCCACCCCTCCAGCTGCTTTGGGACCCCAGGCACTTTTCCTCCCAAAGTGGATTCAAACCCACAGCATTCAAACCCACAGCCCTTCCTTCCCCCGTCTGCCGCTGCACCTACTGGTTTGGGTTTTGCTCTTTTCACAGATCTCACTGCAACGGCTTCTGCAGAGCCATGTTTTTCAACAGAGTTTGTCTGGACTCAGCTGCTGGATGTACTTTTCCGAGTTATTTGAATAAACCAGTAGGAAACGGATAGCTGGGACAGCGGTCTGTGCTAGCACCTAATCCCCTTGCGAGCAGGGATGCTGCCACAGTATCAGATGTTCAGAGGGTAAGGAAAGGAGGCACGCTGAATATTACCTACAGTGGCACCTCTTCATCACCCGCCATCTGCAGAGAGCTGGCTCAAACCAGCACAAGATGGATCCTATGTGACCACCTGCTCCTCCAGTGTTTTTTTTGCAAACAGCTTGAAAGCTCTGCTTGCGTCTCCTCATTAGCTGGCGTTCAGGTTGCCTGCCCTGTTCGGCAGGATTTTAACTACTGAGTTTGATTGCACAGCCCTAAACCAACAGCCAAGAGAAACATTTCCGCGCTACAGGTTATAGCGTGGCAGAGTCAGGGGTGAGGCTGAGAGATGGGGACTGAACTCATGCGAGCCTCTAGTTTATTTATTCATTATTTTCCCTCTTTTGCTTTTGCCTGGTGTCACGGTGCCCTCTGCGACATTAAAGGCTCGTTTCAGCTCTGCAGGAGGAATGATGCACAACAAGAAACCTCGCCAGCTGTCTGCATGTCACTGGCCTTGTGCCTCTCAGGCGCTTCATGCCTGGGGGAGAAGGGGAGAGAGAAATGTGCATTTTCTCTCTGTAGCATCCACAAGTATACATGCACGTGTTCCTCCGTGCCAAGCACAAGCAAGTGTGTTTTTACACAGTCCAATTTTTTTAATCCAGTTCCCTAGCTGGGAATCCTTCCTCCTCGCTGCATTCTGTGGCCAGAACTAAACACCTGTGGGGCCATCCCTCAGCACAGTGGAGCAGCTCCATCCCACTCCCCAGGCTTCCTGTCCTGCTGGCTCACAAGATGGATCCCCATGAAATTAGCCAGTAAGGGCAGAAACATCATAAAAAAAAAAAAAAAAAACAACAGACTATGCACCATCCCTAATATATTACAGGGACCTTCTGTATCGATCACCGTCAGTTCCTCCCTCAGGGGACTGACTCACTGCCTCCCATAAAACTCTTTACCAGACTACGATGGGCTTTTCCATACATATGGGACCATATAGCCAAAACACAGTGAAAACACAGCCAAGTCCTTCCATCCCTGGCCAGAGCCAGGGAAGGCGATACCCCACACCCTCTGGCACCGCTCCCTCCCGGAGGTCCCTCCCACACAGCCCTGCTCCGGTGGGCGCTCCCTGATCCCCTCCAGCGCAAAGGCAGCCGGCTCCCCCCTGCAGCGATGCCCCAGTGAGCAATAACTGAGCAGGAGCATTGCCGGGCTCCCGGTGCCGGGGCCGGCAGGGCAGCACCATCAGCCGCTCCTGCCAGCCACAAAGGGAACGGCTGTCCCGGCCTGCACCGCAAGCAGAGGCAGTAGAGAAGTGGCCAGAGGGATTTTCTAACCAGCTTTTCAGAGGGAGAGCAGGTAGTCCTGGGCATGTGGAGAGGTGCCCAGGCCAGTATTTAGAGAGGAGAAAGGTTGGGCGCCGCTAACTTTCCTTGTAACCTTCCCTAGATGAAACTAATCAAGTTTCTGCAGCTCAACAAGTTACCTTTCATCAACAGAGCCGGCCCATGTTCAAGGCAAAATTGAGGCTGCCTCACTTTAAAGTATTTAATTTCCCAACTGGGAGAGGTTAACATTCAATTACTCAGCTGAGAAGTAACTCGTTCATTCAAGTTTCACTCCCTAGGGCCCGAGCGCGTGTCTCTGCCCTTTCCCTCCCCGTTCTTCACCATCTCCGTCTGAGACTGACACAGTGACGCTACCTCAGGGCCAGGGGCTGCAGTCAGCAATATTCATTCAATCCCTCTTGCGAAGGCAGAAGTGCCCCGGGTGAGCTGTAACTCTCTGGTTCGTTGCACATCCCCAGCAAGCTCCTTTGGCACGGCCAGAGCAAAGCTTCCAGCAAAGCAAACGGCTCTGAAAAGAGAGGGTTCAACAGAGAGCAGCCAAGCAAGGATTGAAGGTTGCAATTCCCACTTGGCAAGGTGTGGGTCTCACAGCAGGTTCATGATGGGAAAGGGGGATTGCATCATACATCCCCTTCAAAAACCAGACCACAGCAAGCTGCTACAGCAGGAGTCAGCTTTCCATGCACACTTGCACCAGGCAGGTTTGCTGTCTGCCTTTAACCCAGTTTATGTGTCTAAGTGAATCCAGGGTGGCAGCACTAGAGTTAAAGAGATCAAACAGCCAGGGTGGCAGCAGCAGTTCTTGAAGGCTGAGCTGTATAAAAGGTCCAGGGGATAATTGCCTGAAATTGCCAGGTTCCCAGAAAGCAGAGCGCGTCAGCGTGGTTTCCCAGGGAGGGAGGCCGCCGGGGAACACAGCAAGACTTTCCGTGTTTTCCCTTATTACTTATTTCACCATCTAGTGGCAAAAGCAAATAACGCTGAGAAGCCATCCAGGAGCTGCAGCCAGCTCTGGAAGGAGACGTCTCTTTGCGCCAGCTTCTCCCAGTTACCCCCACAGCTGCCTGGGCTGGGGACACACAGGAGGACATGGGGGAGCACCGAGTGCCTTGCGAGCATCCCCCAGTCCCTGTATAAAGACTCCTCTGCACAGGCTGACTCCCAGCCCAGGACCCTCTGCCCACCCCGCTGCCGCTGTGTCCCTGCTGTCCCCCCACCCCAGCTGTAACCCACAGGCTGCTGTAGCTTCTCCCCCAGGCGCCGGTAACCGCCTCCCACCCTTCTGCCCTCCAGCCTTTGCCCAAAACCACCTGGCTTGCCCTGGGGAGGCACCAGCCCCAGCTTCCAGGGGGACAGTAAGCAAAGACAGCTGCAGAGGAGCAGCACAGGGCAAACTCAGGTCTCCCAGTGATCAAACCCAGCTTAGCTAAAGGCACAGGCTGAGCTAAGCCCCAGGAAAAGATGTCAGCATGAGCAGAGTCCTTCCGACTTGAGGCTTTTTCTTCCCCACCTCAGCTGAACCATTTGCCAGGGCTGCGGCGGGTGGGGGAGTAAGGGTGTTGGAAAGGCACGCAAATACCATCAAGGAAAAACCTTCACTGTGGACTCAGCCTGGTGTTACGAGCACCTGCGGTGCTGGGGAGGTTTTGCCCTCACCAGCTCTCTAGAGGTGCCTTCTCCCCGTGCTGCCCCTTTGCCATCGGGCCATGCGGAAGGGGACACTTCCCACATCCCGGCCACAACCTGCCCACTTGGATGTGGCAGGAAGGTTTGCACGTGGATCTGCTCCGTGGGAGGGAAGAAGGGAACTTCCCGGAGAGGAGAGCTCGCACAGCACGTGCAGCCCTTGCATCAGGGCCAGGGGCTGCCCCGCGTTTGAACTCCGGCTGGCGGATGGTCCAACACCTTCCCGGCCCGTGTGACGATAGCCAGGCGAGCAGAAAGCCGAGAGAAACGTTCGTCATCCGGTGGGCACAGGAGGGAGGGTTCTTCTCTCCAGAGCCAGGGTTTCCATCCTCGCAGTGGTTTGCAGATCCTGCATGCAACGTGCCGCAGAGGGAAATCCATCATCGTTACTGCGCTCATTCCCTCGTAGCCTACAATACAATTATCCCTATGCAGATTGCAAGGTACGACATTTTTTTTTTCCCCGAGAGGCTCAAATTAAGTTTAAACACCACCATTTGATTTATTTGCTTATTCAGCACCATCAGTTGCTTTTCAGCAATACAAAATAGCTCTCTCCCCAGGAAACATTTATCCTATCTGGGAATACTATACCAAGGGCAGTAATGTGTAATCAGGACAAAGCACTTAGAGAAGGCAGG
The DNA here is from genome assembly GCF_000690835.1 of Fulmarus glacialis. NCBI lineage: Eukaryota > Metazoa > Chordata > Aves > Procellariiformes > Procellariidae > Fulmarus > Fulmarus glacialis. Next base: position 10,148 of record NW_009212870.1, on the reverse strand, counting down.
CTGATATATACTAGATGCTGAAAGAAGAGGTATAATACATCTCCACTTGTGCTTTTTCAATTCCGATTTTCTTTTCCCTGGAAACATCTTAGGTAGCAAGGGAAACTCCTGCCATACAACATTCAAGAGCAAAATAATCCATGTCTCTCCCTGAAGGGACACAGAAAACTAAGCACATACCAACAAGCATTAATCTCTGCTGCTACAAACAAAACTCTCTTCCTTTTTTTTTGCTGAGAAGTCATTTTCAACCTTGCGCAGAGCAACGCCAGCAAATTCTTCTGCCACAGTTTTGTCTTTGCACTCAGATGAAGGATACTGCAGGTCAGCGCTCTCATCGGCACAGGATGCCATCCCCATCCTCACAAGGCTTGATGTCTTTAACACCCTCTGCCACTCCGAGAGCAACTGATGGGAGCTACGGCTGGGGGGAGGGAAAAGAGAAATCCCTGCTATTTCATGTACAATTCTGCTATTCAGCCTGTCAGCACCAGTTAAACGCAAGGGCAGAAGGATGGAAAGGGAAAGCAAACTTTGTGAGAAACGCTGGAGCTCCCCTACAGACAGGGAGTGTTGAACCCACCCTGAACTCCTCTTTCCACTTGTTGAGGCCAAGCCATTTGCTGGGTCACAACCACAAAGAAGTGGAAATTGCCGTACAGCATCCAAGCAGTACCGGAGGCGTAGTCCCAGTGCAATCAAACACATCGAGAGGAAAACAGCACAACCGAAATCTCAAGACTTAACAGCACCCTTTCAGTTCAGCGAGGCTAAAAATATCCCCCAAATCCTCAGAAAGGCAGCTCATGGCAGATCTCAACTGGCTTTTATCGACAGCCCCTCAAAACTGTTTTGTTGAGACCTTCCTCACTGCCCAGCAGGCAAGGTGTATGGGATCAACCACCCACCCAGCCAGCCAGGAACCAGGCTCAGGTGCTACCGAGGAGGGTTGCCAGTGTCTTCAAGCACTGGGACACCTCACCAGGCCAACAAAGTTCTCTGGAGCTGAAGTCACTGAAGATCACCATCGATTCCTCACTACAGTCCAATCTCAATTTTCCTTAAGCAGAGCTAGAGACAAGAGTGGTAAAAAGCAATCGTGGCATCTTTAACAAGTATTTTAAGAAAATCTAAATTTTTAACATTTCTGGGGAATTAAATGTCTGTATGAAATGAAAATGTCATTTTCTTATTAATATTTCACTAACAATTTAATTGTGGGAGCATGTGGGTTTTCCTAAAGCAAAAGCGATGAGTATTATTAAGCATTACACGTATTTCAGAACTCTTTACGGACTTAAGCGCTCCGTGTCACTTCAAAAACCAAGACATTCGTCCTTATTCCTAAATGGTTTGGAACAAAGACTGGCCACAGAATTGTCATGTAATCAAAATTCGTTCCTATCTGAGTCTTGACAAGTATCCCAAGCCAAATCATTTCTCTGGTAAGTACTCACAGGGACTCTGAGACACCATGTAAAAACCTGGCTGGGCTCTATAAACCAAGTGTCCAAGGAGCCAACAGAGAAGCTGTAGAGCAACGCACAGCTGTGCCATGTGCAGCAGATCAATCTTTTATATTTCCCTCTCCCAGCCATCTGTTCCCAAATCCTGTTTTCCTCCTGGTGTCTCCATTCTGCAACAGAACTAGAGAAAAGGGGCTAGTAACCCATATGAAGCAGGTTCAGAGGAGGAACTGGATGCACCAACAGGTATATGGATCAGAAGCCACTGGTCCAACATAATCTTTTTGCTCTTCCTGCCCTTCTCCACTTACTTCAGCTCAGCACAGTGTGGGAAGCACCGGGGCGAGAAAAATGGCTGTTTGCAAAAAGAGGGAAATCTGAAGTAGGAGAGATGGGAGGCGAGAGCGCAAGTGGAGAGGATGAGATCAGACGTGACACTGCAAGAGCTCACAGCGAAAAAAAAAAGCAGGCACTGCTGGAAAAGCCCCTCCCTCTCATGGAGGATTCTGCCACTTCCAAATACGGTTCTGTTTTAATGCAACATCAACCCCCCCCCAGATTTCAAAAGCTTCTTCACAAGAAGCGGTGGCCTGGCTCCAGGACCATCCATCTGGTGGAGCCACAGACCCAAGAATCTTGGCTGTGCTCTCCTGCCTGGCAGGCTGTCCCCAGAGCTGCAGCTGGGTGTGGGCTATCAACAGCCCCAACCAGGAGACGCTGGCCGCAAGGGACCCGCTTACCACTTTGCTCAACTTGCTTTTAGGGTATTTCCTCCAGTGCCTTTCACTCCTTCCAGGCAAACCTCTGACACCCTGGCGCTGCTGGGAATCTCTCCTGGTCCCCCACACCAGAACCATATGGTGCCATCTGATGCGGCTTCTTGGGAGGCTGGAAATGCCCCGGCAGACCTAAAAAGTAGTACTTTACTTGGAGAAGATTAAAAAGCCTGAAATCAGAGCTGCCTCGCTGACCAGCAGCTCCTTACTTAACTGAATTTCTTGCCCTCTGCTATGCTGGCAAGGATAGATGATTCCAACTTCTCAGTTGTAACTTCCCACTCAGTTAACATACTTGGCAAGGACCAAAAAAAGCTGAAAGGCATCCAAAAAACCTGGGTCATATAGAGAGAAGTTTTACTGTGCTGTCCTTACCATGGCTGTTTTCAAACGATGTTTTAAGATTTTCATGGAAAAATGTATTTCCATTAAAACTGTCCACATGAAGTTTGGAAATCACTTCAGGCAGCACAGCTGTAATAATGCAGGACAAAGAGCAAACCAGCTATTACTAGGTCAAGCGAAGCAACTACTAAGCTACAGCAAATTAAGGATTCATTATGAGTCTTAACAAAGAAATACTTTACCAATAGAAAGGAAAAAGAGGGTGTTGTGGAAAGCTTTTAAAAGGGAACGCTTGTGTGCAATTTTGCAGATAGCATCTTACTCAGAGGCAGTGGAGTAGATTGATCTCTAAAGACTCTTAAAAGGTTTTGCAGTGGAAAAAAAACAGTTGCAAGGCATACAGTCAGATCATTAACTGTGCAGCCCAGGCCACCAGCTGCTCACTCAAATACTCCAGATGACTCCTCCTCTAAAACATCATCATTTGATTTTGGTAATCAAATTATCTCCCACTCGTACAATCCTAAGTGAGGCAAGAGATGATGTATTTTATTTGACTGAGATGGCTTGCAAAAACAAAAATTAGCTTTCAAGGCATTCAGCCTCTTCTAATTGTATCAAAGCTAACCATCTCCAGCCCTTTAACACCTTTTTTCTGCCATTGCCACCACACACAGTTCAAAGCACTAGCTATAATCTACAAAGCATCCAGATTTTATACAGTATTTGCACACTAAACACTTCAACATACAGTAGGTATCTAAATCCACAACTTCCCACCGGTGGAAAGTAGGACCTGTCACTGGACAGCAGCGTTGGGAGACTCGGTATCCTGAAGCATTTAGGCTGGATTAATTACACAAACATGTAACGTTTGTCTCGTCAGAGTCACGCAAGACGATGCCTGCACATTTTTGAGGCCTTTAATACAGTCTTTAGGACATAGGGTGCCAGAAGGAGATATTTTCTTCACTTTTCACTCAATTAGCGCCAAAATGCATTGTTCTTCTGAAGGCTAGGCTCCTCTGTGGATGCTCACTTCAATCATTTGAACAGAAAATTGTCACGACCAGCAGTCATGACCAGTCCCAGTGGCTGCCGAGCACTGTCTGGCTGACACCGATCAGCAGCAGGATGCTTCTGGGGCCAGGGGAAATTGCTTTTTCTTTTCTTTTTTTTAAAAAAAAAAAAACAACAAAAACTAAGGGAATTTCTTACATAGCTTTCTGCAAAAGCTTCAAGAAGGAAAATGAAACTCAACCAGTGCACTGTGGGTCTCCGACTTCCCTTCCAAAGAAACACCACTAGAAATTTCCCAGTATTTTCAGAAAATGTTGAGCTTTGACAGTTTAAAAAGGCCAGCTGAAATATTCAATAAAGTCACATCTTCCAGAACTATGCACTCTTACTAGCATCAACAGAGTATTTTATATCCTGGCATTATTTAAATAAGGATACTTATGTAAAATTTAGTATTAATTTTGTTTGTCATACCTTGTTGCAAGAGATGATGAAAGTCAGTATTACAGCTAATCAGAGGAAACAATTCATTATTGCAGTGGGTGGCTTGCATCTGAAGTCTAAACCCCAATCTGATCATTGCCTAGTGGGATTATTCCCCACTGGAGTTTAGCACTAAACTTTATCGCCCACTCAACTTTAATTTTCATAACAGAGCTATACTTTTATTTTGCAAACTAGAAGTACAGAAAGAACAAAACAGCTTGCTAAAGGCCATGAATTAGGAAAAAGAATCAGAGCTGGGACTAGAAAACGATGGAGAAATGCAACAAGAATTATCACAGAATGGAAGAGGTTTTGTTTGAAGAAAAGCTAAAAAACTAGAACTCTATGACTTGACGAAAAAACACTGCCATTTACGAAAAAACCCCTCGAGTAGTAAAAAGCAGATGAACAGGAAAAAGACTCTTCATAAATTTCTCGGAATATGAGAACTAGGAGTCACCAAATGAAATAAGGTGGTGTGGTTTGAAACAAACAAAAGGAAGTACTTTTTCACCCACCACATAATTATATTGTAGAATTATTAGACACAGGATGTTGCAGAGGCCAGAAATACAAATAGATTTAGAATTAAAAAAAAAAAAAAAGCAATCACTTTCTTCTGTGAATTTGCCTAATCTATTAAGGGCTACTAAACACAGTGATGCAGATGCTGCTTCCCTTTTCGTAAGCCCTTCAAACTCTGGTTGGTGAGGTCTGGACCAGTATGCCGGAGGACCTGCATGTCCCTGTTTTGTTCCGTACACATCTGCCACTCTGCCCTATTGGACAGGGGAGAGATGATACGTGGTCCAACATCACTCTGGTGATGAGGCTGGCCAACTCCTTAGCTAGTGTTCAGATTGCTGGATCACTTACAGTAACAGGCATCGACTCAACTGAAAGACAGACCTTTACGCAGTTTGATCAGACCCTCCACTGATTTTAACCAGCAGAGATCTGATGTAAGGACAGAGGTACTCAGATTATTGCAGGAGTGACTGCTGCACACTATGAGAACCTGTTCCCAGTTTTTAAAGCAATCAGCCACAGCAAGTACACCAGTGCCCTCATCATCATCATCGTATCTGAACTGCTGGGGCCTTTCTATTCTGATTTCAAAGGATATTAGCATTTTTTTGTTTGTAGGACATGATGTAAGCATGACCTTCTTGAAACAGTGTCTATCGTAATAAGCTTTACAGAGTTACGAGACATCGGTTTAGAGGTGTGTCATGTCAGCTTGGCAATACTGTCTTTTATTAAAGAAATTTAAATGCAGGTGTCTGTCTCATAGGCACCAGAATTCTATACCTACTTCAATTTTGTTGTTGTTGAAATGCATTTTGCACTAAAATCCAAGATTTATTTTCCCTTTCAGAAAGAAAGGGTTTGTTTGGGTTTTTTTTTTTACTATACTATATAGTACTACTGTACTATAATAAAATGAAAATAAAAGATTTTACCAATATTTGCTTTATAAAAGGTGTCCAATCTACAGTTACTGTCATGCAACTTTTGAAGTTTCCTGTAATTGCTATACACGAAAATCTCTATTTTACTTGGGGGGGGGGAAAAAAAAAAAATCTTTTAAAGAGTGACAAATATATAATGAGAAAGCAGTTCTTGATAATTTGGGGCACTGCAAAAGTACAACTTACATCCAAGTTAATGTTAGACTAGAAATACTAGAAAACTTTCAAAAGACTCAGTGGCAGCTTATTTACAAATATACTATTTATAATGAATGCATTGATACAGAATGACTCTTATAAAAAAGCAAGGCAATCTTTTATATAGACATAACAATCAACATTACAATAATTCAGATTAAAAGTACATTTTTGTAGACTGTTTACACTCTTGTTTACTTTTAACCACAAAATTAGTGTGGTCTGGTGTTTTTCCACAGCAAAAGTCCTGTGCAGTCCTGGTTAAGACCTAAACATCAGAATAATAAACATAATTTTCTGATCTTTGCTAACGTAAAAACAAAAACCATTTGTAGATACTATCATTTGTTTGTAATTGTCCTTACTGTGCCTTAAAGTTTGTGTTGTGCAAATTACTGCCAACTGCACATTTCTAATTTCTAATTAGAAGCTATTCTGGCATGTCAATTTGATACAACCGAGGTGTGATACTGACTACATGAAAATTGTTAGTTGCATCCAGATATGAAGACTTCCCTGATATAGGTTTGTATTGATTGAGAAATTTAATTTATTTTTGGGTTTTAAAAAAAAAAAAAAAGAAAAAGAAAAAAAACCTCTCAAAGTTTTCTAGTTGTTAAATAAAAGGTATTTAAAGGTATTTTTCAAATTCCCAGGATTAAAGATGATACTTGAATTCCAGGTGACACAATGGGTTTAAGCACTAACCAGCTAGACAGTTTCAGTACTAATTTACTAAATCATGTACATGAGCAAACACGACCTTCAAGAAGTCTAAACACGCACTTTCTCACACATTAGCAAAAGATGGACAAAACTGCAGAGAAAACCTTAAATCCAAGAGAGGCACTGAAGCAAATACTCTACAACCCAAATCTCTTTCTAAAAAGGGTGTATGAATTTCAAAGTTTCCAATAGCATCTGGCAAACGGAAGAGTGCCAATTACACAACTGTGTGACCCAATTTACATGCAGCATTTCCACTGCATTTATACTAGACAACTTTGGTGACGAACCTAAATACGGGACAGCCAGAGACAGAACTTTAACGGGTTTATACTAAAAGAAAATAACTACCAAGCAACTTTCTATTTAGTAAATTTAAATGCAATATGTGACCCATGTGAGTCACAATGGCAATTATTCCTTCTTTTCATTATTTAACAAATCCCTAATCTGCTTTACACCCTACCAGACTTCCATAATACTATATAGTCTATAGTACAGTAATTTAGCTTGTTAAATCAAGGCATGATTCAGGATAGTGTCTTTATGGGGTATGTGTTTATGTACATATTCTTATGTACATAGGCACAGACATGTACAAAATTGATATTTTGTCTATGGGCAAGCAATCAAGGTCATGGTTTTCACCCAAAGTAAAGATTGTCACACTTTTCGATAACCCTTCTAAATTATTTCCCCCAGTATGGCAAGGGGGATAAATATTAAATACAAGTATCTGGGAATCACCTGTTTTCTCCATCTTGCTTTTGAAGATGCCATAAAGAATTAATTTCTCCGCCTTGTCTATGCTTTCATACATATATAGATACACATATACATATGTATGTATACATACACTTGTCAGGATGAAGTTCTTTCCATTCATACTTTAAATGATTAGGCCAAACAAAATTCTTAAACATGTATAAGTCAGCATATGTGTCCAACTGAATGTCATCAGGCATTAAATACAATTTAGAAACTGCACCAGTTAACAATCCAGCATCCTGGGAAATGCAAGTCTGTTACGTCAGGATGTAAGACTGTTTTGAATGATCAAAACAGCTGGATTTATATGGATCTGTATATAGATTTGGATATAAATCCACATATGTACTTATATGGATTTATATGCATCTCTTCCCAATCCATGCCACACATTTATTACCTAAAATTTCAGATAATTTTAAAGAACTTTTCAAATTCTTCTGAGTTGATTTCTCCTGTACCAGAACTTCTCTCACGCTGCTTTTACTCAAATCTCTCGAGACACTGAAAAAAATAAGAGTTCACCTCAGAATGTATAAAATTAAACTCCTAAAACAGGGCTCAGGATTATCTGGCATCGCAACAACCATACTAGTACAAAGATAGTTTGAAAAAATATCCTGGTTTTAATATAGTAATGAATTAAAACATAGCTTTATTTACTCCTATAATTGTAATGAAAAGAATAGTTTGTTTTTCAGCGAGTGTAACGAGCACGATTTTGGTAGCCAACTTCTCCACACGAATTTATGTGAGAAAGGGTCAGCTCCAATCATACAGTCATTAACCATGTACCTTAACAAGGTGTATAATCAACGTATTTACAAACTAAACAAAATCAATCCCGTCAACTCTTATAAAAATGGGATTGAGGAGCGGACAGGGAATAAGACCAAGATGCTTGAAAACACAAGGGGTCGCCACTTTTGTTTTAAGGAACCATATTAATCAAACCAGTTTCCCCTAGAGACCTGAGGGCACAAATACGGATTTAGCAGTATATTCAGAAGTTAGATTACAGTCTTGATACTAAGCATTTCAGCATCTTCATATTTTAACACCTTAATGCTGAGAAAGATTAACTTCAGGCAGAACTGTAAGGAACTAGCCTTTTATAAACTAAAGTCTAAACTGAAAAGCTACAGTAGATGTAAAAAAAA
>NW_009212870.1:0-1700 GCF_000690835.1 Fulmarus glacialis | reverse complement strand
GGGGGGGGGGGCGACGAGTGTGTGAGAAAGAACATTACTTAGTAAAATCCAGTGACATCTACAAGTTTTACAGCATGTTTAAGCCCTCTAAGGTTTTATATCTCCACCTGCCTTCCATTTAAACTTACTCCTTGTTAATGAAAAGACATATGACAAAACAGAATGCAAATAGATCAAGGCAATACATCTAAGTAAGCATGCCTGAAAGCCAGAAATAGTATTCCCCAAACTTCTGCACGTGAAATAGATTTCCCATGGCATCAGTTGATTTGATTTTGTTCAAAAGGTGCAGTCCCCTAAGTCACACTACCCCAGCAGCAATTCCAATGAGTATAAACTGGACAGTTCTTGAGTAACCGTGGAATGCAACCGCCTCAAGTTCCTACCCTCCTGAAAAAGGACAACTGGCCCTACAAGTGCAGCAATAGTGTACATCTCCCTGAAACACCTTCTGCCTTCTAAACAACTAAGAAAGTCATGATAAAACTGAATGTGCACTACTTACAGTGTTTCTCTTGAGCTACCAACATCTATGCACAAATGAAAAAGGTGCCTCTTTTTTAACAGATCGGTTTAATACTGAAACAGATAGGATGAAGTTAAAAAAGAATAATCAAGATACTGAACTGAATATTTTGAAGCAAGTGCCCCAGCTGTGGGGAAAAGTGCATTTAGTTCAGCAGCAAAACAGCACAGTGTGAAGATATTGTGCTTGGACACAGAAGTTCCATAATGGAAGGAGGTACAAGGCAAGTCAAGATATAAAACCATAGTACATTGTTAACCAACCTTAAAACTTACATATATTGCAGTGTTTAAAAGTAAGACACATTCATTTATTGTACAAGGACTATAAGGAATCCTTAAAATTGCCTGTTGTAGTTTATGACTCAACATTGTAATAAAAATGTACATATATATTATTTCCTTGCCACTTAACTGTACTGTTAGACCTCATGGACTCATTACTTCACAAAATGAAAACCTCTCTTCACTGATTATACTCAACATTTTTCCAATCTGAAAAGGTTTACTTGTGCTAGAAAAGACCAACCACAAAAGGCTCAGTTCAGATATGTTATGCCTGCAACTGATAACTCAGGGAAGCAAGACTTTAAGGAATTCAAGCTTTTTTTTTTTCTTTTCTTTTTCTTTTGTTTTGACTGCATCCTTTTCACCTGCCAGTTGTTCTGATGAGTATATGTTTTTAGTATACAAACCGGTTGATAAAAATTCATCAGCAGAGGCATATAAATTCTAGATATGATTGATTAAAACAGAGCAAATCAGAATAAAACAAAATCCAGTGATTTACTCTGACTGTAAACAATATAAAAACACCATTTGCTTCAAATCTCAAAATAAGTTAAAAGAAAATCCCAACCTCAGGACACATGACCCTTTCAGGTTTTGACACAAAAAAAAAAAAGGGAGGAAAACAGAAAAGTTCATTATACAAAGGTTATACATTTCTCTTAACTGAAAGTAAATCCAAGCAAAACTATTTTTGTCCCTTAAATTTAAACTTTGAGTTCATTGGCAATTGCTTTAAATGAACTGGCATTTCCAGATTATTCAGACAACTTCCGTCAAATTCAGCAAAGAAAACTTAGACAAGCATTTTTACAGAATAAAAAAAAAAAATCTAAATGGCTATGATTCCTCTATTAGCAGAAACACATAATGCAGTCTTAAATTTG
>NW_009212869.1:7876-9990 GCF_000690835.1 Fulmarus glacialis | reverse complement strand
GGCTGCGGGAGCCGCGAGGGACGTTCCTGGCCGCCTCGCTCTGCTCCGAATGCTTTTGCTACGATACTTCACAAACACACAAGAAATTGTCACTCGTTTAGCTTTCAGTGTTGATTTAAACAAACTCGTTTCCAGCAAGGCAAAGTCTCCGGCGAGGGTTTCTCGGCAGATTAGATTACTTCAGCTTGTTGTGATTGGGAACAGGTCTAAATTAACTTGAAACAAGATTCCTTTTTAACCCAAAGCAGCAACCCAGAAACAAGGGCCAGCAGCACGGGAGAGCTCCTGCTCTGGGGTGCCGGCAGTGCCACAGGGCGATGCCCGGCAGAACTGGCACCCCCTCCTCCCTTTCCCACCCACCCCAGTGAGGTCCACACTGGACACCTGCAAACAGCTCGCTCGGCTGGAGACGGCCCCTTAAAATACCACGTAAATGTATTTTTACAAGCAGCTTCCCTACTGGAAAAATCAGTAAACAGGTTGCTTTCAGCAGCCCAGGGGCTCGAAAGTCTCTGTTCCCAAGTCCACGACAGCGGGAGCATCCTGCCTCTGCCAGCCCGGCGGGGAGGGCGGGATTGCTGCCAGCGATGCAGGGCTGAGCTGGGGTCAATTAAGCGTGGATTAGGCAGCTGGACACAGTATCATGGTGCAGCCTGTTTCAGGCATAGAGAGGTCACTGCATTGCACTTCCAGAGGTATTTTCTTTACCTCCTGGTGGAAAACACTTAAAAAGAGTATTATTTTCTTTAAAAATTGAAAGAATGGTATCTTTACTGGGGAAAGTCCAGCCAAGCACTGGGCTCCTGCATGAGCTACATGCATGATACTGGTGCTCCTCTGGACTAGCTCACCAACCGCATATTCAGGTACAGCACACGGGGCCCCGCACGTCACCCCAAATCCCCCCGCAACCCTCCTCACCCTCTGATCTGCTCGAGGCACTTTCTGTCTTGCCCCAGCTTACGGGAGAGGTCTCTGTCCCAGTATGGGAGGTGATTTAGATTCGCTGTCAGCTTTCCAGTGCTATGCTGAAAATCTATTTCTTCATTAAATATTTTACAATCGTCCCACTGGTCTCTTCAATTGGCCAAAACACATTACCGAGCCAGCAAAAATTGGCATGAGTTTCCCTCTGGCTTTGCAGGGATACGCAATAAACCACGCTCTGCAGTAAAAATGCACAGGGGTCTGCGCTGCGTCTGCCTATTTCAGTCCGTTCGTTAATGAGCTGGATGATGGAGTAGATGGTATGATGATTAAATCCCCATATGTGAGCAGGTTGGGAGGATCTGCAGATACATTTGAGAGCAGGATTAAAATTCCAAAAGCTCTTGGAGAACTGAAGGAAGGATCCAAAAAGCCAGGATGGAATTCAACGAAAACAAAGGCAAGGATTGGAGCTTGGGAAGAATCAGCTGCACAAACAGGGGATCTGGCAGAAGTGGCAGAGGAGCGAAGCAGCGGGCAGGGCTGTGTGCTGCTGGGGCAGCAAAGGCAGGGGAAGACCAGGGGTCCCCAGGCTCCGGGAAGGTGGGGATCGGCTGGAAGGAGCCCACGGGAGGATGACGGAAGAAGACCTCCAGCACTGTGCAAAGAGGTTGAAAAACTGGTTGTCTGACCTAGAGAAAAGACTGAAGGGAGACGAGGCAACCCGCAGCCGTGCCGAGGCTGCTGCTGAGATGGAGGGAGGCTGCTCCACGCCAGCGCGTGCTCGTGGTGCAGGCAGGGCACCCACGAGATACCGGACCCCGTTTTACAAGGGTATTCCACCAGCCAGGCTGGGAAAGAGCTCACGTCACGGTGAGGGTGGAGAGCAAAGAGCCTTACAGCATCTTCCAACTCCTCTGAGGGTTAGAGGGGAAAATCACGGAACGCCAAAAAGGGCTCGTCCGGGTCCGGAGCGGGGAGCGGCAGAGCGGTCCCTCTGCCGCAGGAGCATCCCCACCCGCCCTGCACCGGCCTCCCTTGTTAGCCTGAACAAGGGGTGCTCGCTCCCCTGGGGGACACCACCACACGGGGAGGTAACCTCTTCCATCACCCCTGGGTGTCCGAGCGGACCCCGACCCACAGCCTCGCCAAGAGGGTTGTCCAGCCCCGGCTGCACCCACGGCCTG
>NW_009212869.1:1304-7736 GCF_000690835.1 Fulmarus glacialis | reverse complement strand
CCCGCAGCACCGGGGACGTGCCGCTGTCGATGACAGGAATCATTTTCAGATGCTTAAATGTTCCGCAGCGTTTGTAAAATAATAATCTTTTGTAAAATAATCATCATCATCTGAGACTGCTTTTTTTTTTTTAAACATGAGGTCTGTTCCAAGCACATCCAGCAACCCCAGGTCAGCAGGGTCTCATTTTCTGGCTAATTTCCCGTTCTCCTGCCAACATCGTATTATAACGCACTCGTGTCTGTGCTGGCAAGGGGCCTCTCCCTCGCCTGGGGGATGTCGCAGCCGGTGAAAGATGCCTGCCAGGCTCTGCTCCGCTCTTAAGGAAGAGCTGCCCCTTCTGGGGGGAGCACAGAGACCAAAACCCAACTGGAGAAGCATCCAGCTGCTCTGTTTCTTCCCGGTTGCAGCTCGTAGCAGCCCAAGGTCGTTGCAAGCAGGAAATTCTTAATCCAAAAGTGAAGGTTAAAAGCAGCGGGCCAAGAACGCTGCGGATACGAGAAAGCTCCATTCCACCGAAAGCCATAAATCAGCCTGCGTGGGGGCAAAGCCCACATGTTCCAGGCCGGGGTTTAGAAGCGGGAGCTCAGCCCCAGGCAGCCTCCCCCCACGTAACACCCGTCCCTCGCCCAGCTCTCCCCGTCGCCGTTTCTTGCCGATGCTCTCGCTGTTTTCTAACCTTCCCGTGGCAAGGAAGGAAAATGTTTCTCTAGTGCAAGCCACTGGCTGACAAAAGTAAATCTCTGGGCCGTGTTCCTAGGAACTTAATAACAACAGGCTGAAAAATCAGCCACAGGGTGCTAAAAATAAACAAATGCACGGAAGAATTTGGCTCGGTCTCATTTCCTCACGTGATGCCTCCTGCCTACAGGCAAACATCATCTGCCTCTTGCAGAGCACCGAAGAAAACTGCACAGAGCTTCGAAGAAAACCACCCTGGCTTTACTTGTTCAAGCCACAACCCCTGAGCCACCACCCAAATGCTCGTGCTGCTTTGGAGTTCAAACCCCCATCCTTCACAGCAAGGTCTGAGGCAACCGAGTGAGATAAAAGCATCCCCATGTGCCCTGGGCCGGCTTGTGAGCGCAGTCGGCTGGGTCAGTCCCCGGCTGCAGACCCAAGCCCCGAGCCACCCCCAGCACCCGCGAGCGAGGAAGAAGAGGAAGGGAGGACTTACTCGAGGAATCGTGTGATGTACTCCCGGCTGCAGCGGGACCAGGTGAGTGGGGACGTGTCATACAGGAGCTGTGGAGACATGATGAAAGGTCTTTTCCCAACTGGCTCACAGTCATTGCTGCTTCCATCATGCTGAATCCCAAAACTGTGTAAGAGCACAGTCCCACAAAGGAGAGGTGAGCCGCACGCCGCTACAACCGCGCAGCCTCTCTGCTTTCCAGCACAACGACACGCGACGCCGGACATCGCAAACCGTCCCAGCTCCGCGGGGACTCGCTCATTAATGGGCAGCGGGGGATCTGGCTGTCTGGGACATTTTAGTGATACCAGGGACACTGCCCCGAACTTTGTCCCATGCTTTTATTTCAGCTTTCTTACTGAAAACTCAGCCAAGAAAAAAGTAATGAGACTATCAATGAACAAGATCAAGTTAATTAAACTTCCTGGGTACATGTTTTTACCATGCAAAGATACCTATTATGAACTATAATGTTCAGGTGATCTTGTCAAAATTTAATTGAAATTAGGGCAAGCAAAATTTTGTCGCTGATTCTATATGCAGACCCTATTTTAAAACTTCTTAATGGGCAACCCTCTTTGCCAAAACCTTCAGCATCAGCAACACGGGACAATATACAAACGCAATTTGCCCAGGTTGCCTTGGACTATGTGATTTTCATTGAACCTGGGGCAACCAAAAACTCTGAAGGGAAACTCCCAGGGTAAATTCCCCCAGAGCAGAGGAAGGTTTGCACCAGTGAGGAACCGCTCGGCAATCTTCTCCCAACTTCCACCCGTGCCTTCTCAAGCCCTGACTGAGCAGCGCAGAGGACAGAGGTCAGAGGAGAGGGGGAGGAAGCCGGTGGTACCTGTGTCCGAGCTCATGGGCCACGGTGAAGGCCAGGGGCAGTCCCGTGTCCTCGTTGATGTTGCAGCTCCTGTGGGGCTGGCACATCCCCGCCACGTGGGACAGACCCAGGGTCTCGCAGGGTCTGTTCATCGCTGCGCAGATGTCCTTCCTTGGGAGACAACGAACACACAGACACGGAGCAAAGGGGGGGTTTGAAAGCAGCAGGACCCAACGCGAGGCGCGGGAAGGAGCACGGGACACGTCCCAGCCCACGGAGGAAGACGTGCGGACGCCAGCCAAACAGAAGCTAGAATGGAGACATCCAACGTCTTTCCGCAACGGAAAGATTTACGACCTTTCCTTTCCCCTTTACTCTCCCGGTATCCCCGGCTTATTATTAAGCCTGATTAATGAGAACTGCTAGCCAGCCTGGCTACATTTATTCCATTGTTTAAATAAAGCTGATGCGGGGTATAATTAAGCAATTACTACATTGCTTGGGGAAGCACGTCCCAGGGGTGCTGTGGTCCAGGGCAGAGGAGCTCCAGCCACCCAGGAAGAACAACTCCATTGAAGTACATGGCCTTAAGTGCCTTATTTCTGCTACAAAGCAAACTTCCTGAAGAAGATAAAACTGTTGTGGGTTGTGAATCATCACACAAACCACCACGATACTGCCAAGAGCCAAGCTGCTGCAGCCTGAAACCATCAAACTACGTTTTGTCTGCAAGGTATATAAACTTGGCCAGAGGCACGAATTCCTGCGAGCTTCCTGGGAGGTCAGGGGCTTCTCAGAGGCTCCTCTGCCAATCCCAGCATTAGCCTCCAAGGGAGAAAGAGGAGTTAATCCCTGTGTACATCTCCTGGGAGGATCCAGCCATTCTGGGGCTCGGCAATAGGGCCACGGTGAAAACCTGGTTTGGAAACTGCAACTGCCAGTCAACTGGGAGCTGTCTCCAGGTTTAAACCTGAGATTTGAGGCCAGTTCCAGCCATTAGGACCAGGTTATCTTCAGATTTCCTGTTACGTATCTTATGTGCAGGTGTCCAGGCAGGGCTCGGGCACGGAGAGTGAGATTTCAACAGCTCCCGCTGAGACGTTCCTCCGGCCGCCCGGCCGCCCCCCTGCCTGCAGCCCGCGGACGTGTTTCTAGCCGCCAGCGTAGCATAGACAGCATAAAAGCAGCACATGGGCACAATACCTTGTGAGCAGGACTGCGACGTCGTGATGCAGGGGATGGGAATCTCCTTTAACGTTGATGCTCTTCTGCCATTTGCAAAAGCTTTTCAAGGTGTTGTCTGCATGGTGGGAGATTTTCAGATCCTCCTGCCAACATAATTAGAAGTCTGCTGTCATATTGCTGCCGGATCTGTTTGTTTGTTAGGATGCAGCGGGGAGGGGTCTGATCTCAGACAGATCAGAGTGGAATCGGGAGTAACTGCCATCCAGATGGCATTGCTCCATATTTATAGGTTGTAGGCTGGGTGGGAATACAGTCCTGTTCTGCTTTCTTTTCATCTGTGATTCAACCGAAACATTAAATCATCCGGTAACGGGGTTTAAGAAACACTGCGGGAAAATATCCCGTCCCAGCTGCGGGTGAAGGACGCAGCTGGGGAGCCCGTCTGAGCGGCGTCAGGCTCCCTGAGAGCCACCGCTGCAGCTGGGAGCACAAACAACCAGCGATCCACAGCCCTCCGCTACCGGCGGCGATGCTGAGTTATCATAAATTACTAGAAGAGTCAGACTCTGCAGCTCCTCTGACCGTGCCGTCCCCCCGACTTTACCAGGGCTGCAGAAGACAAGGAAGCAGGGCACGGGCGCCCGCATTTATCTTCTGCAAATTCATCCAGGCCATGAAGACAGCACAAGAGAGAGCTTACGGGCCCCAAGGCCAGCGCCCCGTGTATCCCAGCCTGGCTGCCGGGACGGGAGGGTGAGTCACCGTGTTTTCTTTTTACCTCTTCGTCCTCCAGCAGGATGAGTCGCACTATCGCAATGTTGATGGGGTTCCCGATGCTGGCGTGGTGGAACAGACCCGCCACCTGCAACAAGCAAAAGCCAAAGAAATAAAGCACGAAAAAAAGACCTTGCCCTGTGACACTGCTGCTGGTAAGTACATCTGCAGGGGAACATGAGCTCGAGGGGAAGCTACTGAAGGTTGTTGACAACATCTCGGGGAATTCCCCAAAATGAAAGACAAGACCAGATGCAGACCTGGACTAAGGCGTCGAAGTGCGATGATATCCATTTAAAATTGATATAATCTGTGTAGCACATTGAAACTCAACCAGAAATGCCCGGGGAACACCTCTGCTTTCACTCCTAATAGATGTATTTAACATCTCAAAGCTCTCTGGGCGCCTTCACCAAGCCCCAGAAACCCAGGGATGTTACCCTGAGGCCCTCTGCTCAATCCCACCCTCTTTCCTGGCCATCAACCAAAGCCCTCTTCTGAAATGCAAATAGGCGCTACCACAGCAGCAGCAGAGTGAACAGACTGAACCAACTCAGGCTGACTTATCCGCTCGTTGCACCAGCAACCCCCCCCCAGATTCCCAGTGGAGACCACCACAATCTGGCGCTCCTTCCCTTAACTGTCCTCAGTGGGACCTTCCCGGGAAAGCTGTTCACGTCCCTCCTGCTAACCAGGCCAGTGCCGGCGTTGGCTCCGACGGCAGCTGCCCCAGAGCGTTCCCTCTGCGGGCACGGCCAGCCCCGGGTCCGAGGGAGTCTGAGGCAAAGCTCCCAGGTCCCTGCGGGTCTCTCCTCCTGCGAGGAGGTTTCCTTATCACGCAGAGGGAGGTGGGTGGACCTCGTGCAGGCTTCGGGGTGGTTTCAGCTTCAGCTGCGTCCCCGTGCCCCCGCTGCCTGCCTGGGGAGAGCCGCGGTGGCAGTGCCACGACCGTGGGCAGCACCCACCACCTCCCCTCCCTGGAGCAGGGGTGCAGGAGGAGCAGCCCTGCCCTTGGGGTATCTCCCTGGGAGGCCACGTTATCCATCCCCATGGTGGGAAGGAGAAGGGAAAAGCCCTTGAGCCCGTGGGGAAGGTGAAGCCGCTGCAGGCTGAGCTGCTCCCGCCTGCATGGAGATTTTGGCCTCGGGTTTGCTCACACCGACCCGTCCTCCCGCGGACACCGCCCCGCCCTCCCGCGGCGGACGGAGCACTGAGCAATGGAGAAAAGCCAACGAGCGGGTGGGAACAGCCTGTCTGGTGAGAGGTTTGCTGAGGTCCCACCGGGGATGAGTCCTGGCAAGCCCAGTGGTCTTTATGTCTCACAGCCACATCCCCAGGGACCTGGCAGCTCTGCCGTTGAGAGGACCAGGACTCACCATGTTCATCACGGTCAGCACGTACTTCTCTATGTTCTCATTCCCGTGGTATTCTACCATCTTGGTGTCTGCCACCACCAGCGTTTCCACCCACTTCTCCTTGCTGATGGAGCGCTGCTTTATTCTTCTCTTCCTGTGCTGCTTCTGTTCCCATCTTTCCCTCCGCTTCTCAGACCTCTCCAGGCTTTCCTGAGATTCTGAGGCATTATAGGGGGAAAAAAGACTTTTTTTCTTTTGTAAAATGTCTGCAACTTCGGTAAAATATCATCAAGGTTTTTTTTTTTTTTTTTTAATTCAAAGAAATAACCTTTTGGTGTTGAGAAGGAGGCTCCACAATTAGACCCATAACCTATGTGTATTTTGCTGTGCTTATGGTCCAAAAAATCACTGGGGGGTGAAGACTCTGACCTCAGTCTGTTGCACAGCAGCATTAGCATGATAGAAAAAAAAAAATAAAGCATTTGAAGTAATTTCTTTGACTGGAACAAGGCTTGCAATATTCCACGAGGAACACAGAGCCTCCCAGAGCAGAGCGCTTAGGGTTTGTATAGACAAATTTATAGGCAGCCCTGCAGAGATGCTTGAGCACGTACCACTGAGAAGCAACCCCGGTGGCTCAACATTTCTGATTATCATCACAAATCTGCATTTTGCAGGGAGAGACAGTTCCCCGACACGATAAACTCTGCGCCCCCAAAGCTGGACTGATGTCTTGAGCCAAATCCCGAAGATCATCAGTGTCCTGGGCAAGACCGAGACATCGCAGGACTGCACAGAGATTTCCTCGGCCACATGGGGACTGAACTCTGCTCCTTCCCGGGGAGAAACAAGGGGAACATTCAGTGGGCTGAAAAGAGACAGGAGGCGGAGGAGAGCTCGGATGCTCCTCACGCACACCCGCAACTGGGAATTCTCATGCGGAGACTTTTCCTGTGACGCTGCTCCAAGATCAAGGTCAGGGTCAGCCCCAAGCTGGGTAAAGGCTTTACAAACCACATCCCACACAGTGGGAATTGCTTTTATGACCAGTTTCTAAGGGCTCAGCCTTTGTTAACAATGGACTTTTACATTTT